>NW_028156882.1:0-69984 GCF_964263955.1 Coregonus lavaretus
GAGTGTGATGCGCACAGGTCAGGCACACCTTTCGCCACTGTCTCCCATTGCATTTGCTATCAGTACACACTGTATGGGTTGCACCTCCATCACTCGGTCGCGTCATTGACGTTATCAACGTTCTACAGACGCTGCAGCCATATTGATGCCCAGAAGAAGACTGGGGGCTAATGACTGTTTAGTCTAAATTACACAATAGTTGCTTGGAAATACGATGACATTGCTAAAGTAGGCAAATGTTTAGTAGGAAACATCTTTGCCATTATCATCATGTCGTCAAATTGGTAATAACTACAACATAGTCTATCTGACAAGTTATTGTCTAGGCAGATATGTGAGTAGCCTGCATCAGTCAGCTCTCACTATGTCACAAATTGTTTACCCAGTAATAATTCCCAGATGTCTTTTATGAATGCTTTGAAAACCTCAGTGGGAATTTGTGGCTGTGCTGGTCCTGATCTCTCCACACAGCCTTATCAGACTCAACCAGCTAGCCTCGCTGGTGCTAAGTACATTTGTTATGCCCTATGTTGGGTTGATGATGTTCAAACTGGCATTGAAGATGGGGTACCCTGTCTAGTATATCCTCTGCTGCCTCTTGTTTAATTTCCTGCTGTAAAAATGTCATGAATGGGGGTGGCAAGGCAATAATACAGTCAGAGACAAGTCTCATTCTAGGACCTATAGAGACATGTGAGGAGGCACTGATAAAGTATGCCCTCTCTGCTCATCCAGGAAAAATGTTGACATGCGTGAAGTCTATTATCTATTCCAAGGTTGCACTGAAACAGAAAGCCCCAACCCTATGGAAAGCCGTTTTAACATATATTCATTGAATATTTGATATAAATAATTGCATTTTTTATATCAATTGAATTTTCTATATTTAATAATTCTAAAAACAAGGGTTTGAGACAAGCATCAGAGCGGGAAAACAATGTGATTAAAAGGGAAGAATATACAGTGAGGAAAGGAAAGGACATTTATTCAACTGTGAAGACGAACTTTGGAATTTGCGAACTTGAGAATTAAATGTCAGTGAGTGAAGTGAAGATCACTTGACTGAGGAAAATATTGCAGTGATTGAGGACAATATTGAAGTAAGTGACAATCAGGAGCCTACTGAGAAACTGTCTGGATTTGTTGGAAACATTGAACAGTTTGATGAAAGTATTGAGCAGTGGAGCTCATTATACAGAACGGATAGAATATTATTTTCTTGCAAATGAAATTGATCTGGACACAATTGTGCCTAATTGTTTTTGTTTTATGGGGCCAAAGACATTTAATTTACTACACAGCTTGCTACAGCCAGACAGGCCAGTTAACCCTCCCGTTGTCCTAGGGTCAAAATGACCCGCCACTGTGTTGAACCAACTTTATTTAATTTTTATATTTTTGGGATCATTTGTGAGAAGGAGGCAGTGAGACTTTAAAGAAAGTATCACTGCCTCCTTCTCACAAATGATCCAAAAAATATACAAATTAAATAAAGTATATGGGGATATTGTGGAAATACTGAAAGGACACTTTTCACCAAAACCACAAGTTACTGCTGAAAGATTTAGTTTCCACAGAAGAAATCAGGTAGAGAGAGAATCAGTGACAATGTTTGTGTCACGATCGTTAGACAGAGTAGACCAAGGCGCAGCGTGATGAACGAACATACTTTATTTAAAGAGAGTAAACACTTGAACAAAACAATAAACGATACCGTGACGTCCAAAGGTTAAACACAACCAACACGGAATAACCCAAAAGGAACAAGATCCCACAACTATTGTGGGAAAACAGCCTGTATAAATATGGCTCCCAATCAGAGACAACCAGCAACAGCTGACACTCGTTGCCTCTGATTGGGAACCACTCTGGCCAACACAGAAATACAATACATAGAATATCGACATAGAAACACAACACATAGAATATACACACCCTGGCTCAACATATAGAGTCCCAGAGCCAGGGTGTGACAGTTTGCTGCTGTAGTAACCCTTTCCTGCTGTCAAATGAACTAGTGGCCTCATGGGTGGAATGTTATTAATATTTTTCATAATTTCATAAATAATAAACATTATTTCAAATGGTTTTGTTATATTTCAGTCTTCTCTGATGTACAGTATATAAAGTGTAATATTGGGATGCAAACTCAGAATTTAATACATTTAAACTCTATATCTGACATGGTACAGGTGTCTTCTTTTTTTAAGCTCTTAACCATGTGTGTGAGGTGTATACTTTTGTTTCAAAGTAGATTTGTTTAAGACTACCTAGAAACATTGTGTGACCCTGATTTACCCCACTGCAGTAAAAGGTTAAAGAAACTTGAAAGATGTTTTAAATGACACCATTAGAGACAGACTTGTATGTGGGCTACGGAGTAAAGCTACACAAAAGAGACTATTGAATGAAAGTAATCTGAACTTGGCAAGGGCCATTGAAGTCAGTATTTCCATGGAACTAGCAGCTAAAGAGGCTCAGCAGTGGAATTAATCTGGAAAAGTGCACAGAGTTGCAACTGAAAATCAGAGCCAGGGAAATGAAGTCACATGCTTCCACTGTGGCAAAGCGGGACATCAGGTGCCTACATGCTGTTTTAAGGACATGGATTGCGGAGCCTGTGGTAAAAAGGGCCACAATGAATGAGCCTGAAGAAACAAAAAATTAGCTCAGAGAAAACGTCAAAGACTGAAAAGAAAGAGACATTCCAATGAAAGAAAATGTGACATGTTCACACTGTTGAGCAGGAGAACACTGAGGTGAGTGACTCATCAGATGAGAAAGTCACACTGAATATACTGACTGTTGCTGGGGGGCCGCACAGCTACTATGTCTCCCTTGCTAGAGGGGCAGTCGGTGCATATGGAGATTGACACAGGGGCAGCTGTATCTCTTGTGTCAGACACAGTCTACAAAAAGACATTGAAACACCTTCCACTTCAATCAGCACACGTCATGTTAAAAACGTGCACAAGTGAATCTGTCACCATGAAAGGCATCACTGATGTCAGAGTTCAGTTAAACAGACAAACTGAAAAGCTGCCATTCTTTGTCGTGAAAGGAGACTATCCATCATTACAGGGACGTTCGTGGCTGGAGAAAATCACACTGGACTGGCCAACAGTGCGTACAATAACACCTGGAAACATGGGCCTACCCGCCATCTTAAAGAAACATGGAGAAGAGAAGTCTTTAATGGAGAGCTGGGTAGAATGAAATGCGTTACAGTGAAGCTTAGCAGACAGCAAACCAACGTTTCTGAAAGCACGACGCCGTACCTTATGCTATCAGACCAAAGGTTTAGGCTGTCTTGGACGCTTTATTCAAGAACAAAGTACTGGAGCCGGTCAGAGTGAGTGAATGGTACCAGTGAGTGAATTGTACCAATCCTTAAGAAGGACATTGAACAAAGCAGAAAGTAACTACACACAGATAGAACAAGCCCTAGGAATTGTTTTTGGAGTGCGTAAGTTTCACAGTATCTGTATGAGAGGAAGTTCACCCTTATTACAGATCATCGTCCACAGACAAGCATCTTTGGACCGCATACTGGGATTCCGTCACTTGCTGTTCAAGGGTTTGTGCAAGTAGAATGCAAAGGTGAACTTTGTTGTTGTCAGCACACAGCTATGACATCAAGTACCGCCAGTCATAACTGCACTACAATGCAGATGGACTTTCCAGGTTACCACTACCTGCGGAGAAACACCAGAAACGACCCAGTGTTATCTGCCCTTTGTCCAGCCCTTTGTCCAGCATTCCCCAACCAAACAATCATGTCCCGCGTTTTATCAACAAATTCAAACACCACCAATTTAGAAAAAAGGTTGATTTGTCATGTATTTCAGTCAGACATTCCAACCTGTCTCTTGCAGTCAGGTTGCGCTTATAAAAAAATATATATCATAAGGATGTGGTAGCTAAGCCTAATGGTGATGTTAAACACTTCTCCAATCATTGTTGAGATCTGATATTCTGCACAACGCAAGACGAAACGTAAGCCAATGTCATAGGCCTATCCTCAACCAATATTTCTCAAATCCTTTCGGGCTAAATTCCTGCTAAACTTGGAGAGGACAGTTAGACTTACAAAAAGCATGCTTGTGATGAAGTGCTACAAAAGTAAGTAAATAGACATATTACACTGAAAGATATAAGGTCATTTCATCAAACTTGTGAGGCTCTCCATGCTCATTAGTTCCTCATTCAACATATTTGCTGCTACTTCACTCAATCCCATCTTAACTGTTTTACATTCCCTGAGATAAACCAGAAATGTTTCCTTGGCCAAATATTGTTTCTGCATCACCAAATTTGGAATAGCTGAATAGTCCCCAAAAATGACCATGTGGCCAAAACTCAACAGCGTGAGCCACTAGGCAGAATGTGCTTTGATTGAAACAAAAATACAGGAAGGTTAGTTTGTTAACACCATCTGCTCTAATTTATTTGCTCACGAAACAGTGATTCAAGAAGACCTAAATGCATATTCCCATGAAACTGATTGAGATCAAATGATTGGCATGCAGATGCAGTTTGGCAAACCATGAAGAATTATCATTCACTATTGACAGTGATGATGCCACAGGCTATTTTGAATTTAGGTATGCCTAACTTGATATTTGAGGGTATTAAAAATAGAAAATGTTCTTGAGACAACAGGCAGACGTTGCAATTTTATGCATATTCTATAATGATATTCAATAGGCCTATCTGTCGGTACAAACTTTGAGAAATTATGACGTCATTTACATTTGTATTGCTCTCCAGCATCTATATTTTTTTGCATCAGGTCTGCACCGTATCATCCATCTATCAATGGGCTGGCGGAGAGGTTTGTACAGATCATGACAGCAGAGGGAACACGTCCACATTCACATCGACGGGGCCACAGTGGAGAGGGTGAAAAGCTTCATGTTCATCAGGTTGCACATCACTGACAACCTGAAATGGTCCATCCACACAGACAGTGTGGTGAAGAAGGTGCAACAGAGTCTCTTCAACCTCAGGAGGCTGAAGAAATTCGTCTTGGCCCCTAAGACCCTCACAAACTTTTACAGATGCACCATTGAGAGCATCCTGTCGGGCTGTATCACCACCTGGTACGGAAACTGCACCGTACGCAATCACAGGGCTCTCCAAAGGGTGCTGCGGCCAGCCCAACCCAACACCGGGGGCACACTGCCTGCCCTCCAGGACATCTACAGCACCCGGTGTCACAGGAAGGCTGAGAAGATCATCAAGGACCTCAGTCACCTGAGCCACGGCCTGTTCACCCCGCTAATATCTAGAAGGTGGAGACAGTACAGTTGCATCAAAGCTGGGACCGAGAGACTGAAAAACAGCTTCTATCTCCAGGTCATCAGACTGTTAAAAAGTCACTGTTACTAGCCGTCTGTCACCCGGTACTTAACCCTGCACCTTAGAGACTGCTGCCCTATGTACAGAGTCATTGAACACTGGTCACTTTAATAATGTTTACATACTGTTTTACCCACTTTATATGTATATACTGTATTCTAGTCGTGGCTCATTCTAAATAACTACTGCTGTACACACCTTTTCTATTCATATACTGTCCATAATGTCTATACATACTCCAGACTCTGACTTTGCTTGTTCTAATATTTATATATTTCTTAATTCCTTTATTTACATTTTTGGGATTTGCATGTGTTGTTTTGTATTGTTAGGTATTACTGCACTGTTTGAGCTAGGAACATAAACATTTCGCAACACCTGCGATAACATCTGCAAAATGTGTACGCAATGAATAATATTTGATTTGATTTTAAACATGCCTTAAAAGCGTCTCAGGGTCAAGGGACATTGCACCAACCCTTGAACAGCTTCCTGCTGTCCTACAGGAACATGCTGCATGCAACCAACAAGGCTTCCCCTGCCTCGCTACTCATGAACACACAAGCTTCAACCTACTCTAACTTCAGAAACAATACAGTGCGACATCAACAGGAGAGTCAGGTTTAACTGAAAGCAAAGGACAGAGCTTTCAATCCTGGAGAAACTTGTCCTAGCTAGGAACTACCTCAATTGACCAAAGTGGATTCTTGCTACACTCATTGCTAAGACTGGTCCTGTGTCCTACACTGTCCAGACTGAAGAGAACGTCATCTGGAAAAGGCACACAGATCAGTTACTGTTGAGTAAAGCAACACCGAGAGTACCACCAGTCAGTCGTGAGTGGGCCAGGGCCTCGTTTCCCAGTTGCGAGGTAACTTAAGCATTACGATGACCGTACCAGATGCATTATTATTTAAGAGCCAACTTACTATATAATTTAGTAGTATACTGTAGAATACTATAGTAAATAGTTGTTACTACAGACCGCAAAAACACTACAGTAAATAGTACAGTATTGTCTGCAAAAACACTACAGTAATTACTGTAGTATATTATACTACAGTATTTAATTTGCAAATACCCTGCCCATTCCCTTCCCCATATCCCAATGTGTGCCATCCATAAGTGAGAAACCTACATGCCAAGTATAGACCATACAGTGCCCTCAGAAAGCATTCACACCCCTTGACTTTTACACATTTTGTTGTGTTACAGCCTGAATTTAAAATGGGTCACTGGCCTACACACAATACTTCATAATGCCAAAGTGGAATTATGTTTTTAGAAATGTTTACAAATTAATACAAAATTAAAAGCTGAAATGTCTTGAGTCAATAAGTATTTAACCCCGTTGTTATAGCAAGCCTAAATACGTTCAAGAGTAAAAATTGAAGTTACATAACAAGTTGCATGGACTATGTGTGCAATAATAGTGTTTGACATGATTTTTGAATGACTACCTCATCTCTGTACCCCACACATAAAATTATCTGTAAGGTCACTCAGTCGAGTGGTGAATTTCAAACATAGATTAAATCACTAAGACCAGGGAGGTTTATCAATGCCTTGCAAAGAAGGGCACCTTTTGGTATAGGGGTAAAAATAAACAGAAAATGAATATCCCTTTTAGCATGGTGAAGTTATTAATTACACTTCAATGCACCCAGTCACTTCAAGGATACAGGCGTCCTTCCTAACTCCGTTGCCGGAGAGGAAGACAACCGCTCAGGGATTTCACCATGAGGCCAAAACATGTATCCTGTTTGCAATAAGGCACTAAAGTAAAACTGCCAAAAATGTGGCAAAGAAATGTACTTTGTGTCCTGAATACAAAGCATTATGTTTGGGCAAATCCAACACAACACATTACTGAGTACCACTCTTCATATTTTCAAGCATGGTGGTGACTGCGTCATGCTATAGGTATGCTTGCCATATTGACAAGGACTAGGGAGTTATTTAGGATAAAAAGAAACGGAATTGAGCTAAGCACAGGAAAAATCCTAGAGGTAAACCTGGTTCAGTCTTTTTTCCAACAGACACTGGGAAACAAATTGACCTTTCAGCTGGACAATAACCTAAAAAACAAGGCCAAATACAGTATACACTGGAATTGCTTACCATGACGACATTGAATGTTCTTGAGTGGCCTAGTTACAGTTTTGACTTAAATCGGAATGAAAATATATGGTAAGACTTGAAAATGGCTGTCTAGCAATGATGAACAACCAACTTGACAGAAGAATAATTTGCAAATATTGTACAATGCAGGTGTGCAAAGCTCTTAGAGACTTACCCAGAAAGACTCATAGCTGTAATCGCTGCCAATGGTGATTCTAACATGTATTGACTAAGGGGTGTGAAATGTATGGGATATTTCTGTATTTCATTTTCAAGAAATTTCTAAAAACATGTTTTCACTTTGTCATTATGGGTTATTGTGTGTAGATGGGTGAGAGAAAAAATATATTTAATCAATTTTGAATATAGGCTGTAACAAGTCAAGGGGTATGAATACTTTCTGAAAGAACTGTATATTTAGTTCCCTACAGGTTATAGAAAAGAGCAGAAGGTCTGGACTATCCATTCAGAACTCAGTCCTACCCACTTACAGGTTATGGATATTTTGCTCTGAGTATTTGGTCCAGTAGGTTTCCTCAAGGAGAAAGCACCCACTGCTAAATCAAAGATATTAACACAAAAGCAATATAGTAAATACTACAGTAATGTCCGCAAAAACACTATAGTAAATACTACAGTATACTACAGTCATGTCCATAACACTACAGTAAATACTACAGTATAGTCTGCAAAAGCAATACAGTGAATACTATAGTATTTATACCATAATATACCAAAGTATTTTTTCATATGGGTAAGGCCCTGGAGAAACCTTTCTCCTTTCCCGACAACCCCTCTGTCTTTCTTCTTAACCAGGAATTGGTGTCCTCTCAGAACCCGACAGAAGCTTTCATGATCAATGACCCTATCAGATAGAGGCTCTATTACTGCCAATTATCCTTCACTATACCCTAACTTGAACATCACTAAGAGAGACACCCCAGAGAGACACTTCAGACCCCACAGTAAGGCTAGTTCCCCCTTTTCATTATGGTGATTTAGAGAATAGCACGTTTTTGTTTTTCTCATCAGTCACATGATCAGTTAAATGGGCCAGTGAAAATGCTTGCTGAATTAACAGGGACAATTAGTCACACCTGTGACAATATTACTATAATGTCTGTACTATTATGCAGAACAGAACATTGGCAATTAACTTGTTGATACTTTTCTTTAAAATAACACATTGGTCACAAATTATGTGCTGTGTATTATTTTTCCATTAAGCTTGTTAGATGCCTTGTTTATCACTGCATTACTAGTCATTGCTTTACTTATAACCTGAATCTCTTTATGTTTCTCATGATCCATAAATTATATCCATAAGTTAATGTAGATGTAAGGGAGTCTTATACTGAGACAAAATATACCGCTCTGGACAGGGCTTTCATGTATCCTTTCCTAATCCAGCACCCTGGCTTTGAGTTGTGGCATGTGAACTATGTGAACTAACCCCCAGACACACACATAAATCATCTCCCTGTTTACCGCTGAATCAACAGCTACAAGCTCTGTGCTGTACTGCATGTCCATTGACTGACGACAATACACAACACATCCACTTGCTGTATTGATCTTACTCACTATATATCACTGTAAAGATATTAGGCATATAGCCTTTATAATATCCTAACAATCCCATACTTTCTTCTACAAATCCCTGACAATGTCAGTTCAATTTAATATTTGTATTGAGGTGACAAGGTCTCCATAAGTTTCAGTCTCATGCTATAATGTAGGGCTTTACTGTATTGTATACTATAGTTGATCCCCAGTATCTCAAATCAAATCAAATTGTATTGGTCACATACACATATTTAGCAGATGTTATTGCTAACACTGAGCTGTCAGTGTTAAGTTTTCACAGATTTAGTTTATGTGGTTTTCTTGTTCAAAGAAAACTACTTTGGATGAGCCATGAGAGAAGAGTTTACAGTACTGCATGTTCTCTTGAAACTCTAGAAAACAAATGTTGTTGCTAGAGCTGGTTGTAATTGCAAATACTTTCCATGTGGATTGTTTAGTGAGAGGAAAACAACGGGATCATCTGATATAGAACATATTTGTTTTCTGTTGAGTCATAAGTCAATTTCAGCTGATAATTTTCATGGTCACAAGTATTCTCATCAACATAGTTCCTCACTACCACCCTCCAAAATACTTTACAGATTTGATTATACTATGTTTGTCTCAGCAGTGCAGATAAAACTGTCTATGGAATTTGCATGATGCAGTACTCACAAGTTTGATTTGGTATGATGAACTCCATACAGCACTTCCATATGCTAAACAAGCATTACATTGTTAGGGGTTTACGCATGCACCGCATGCACTGATACATTAGTTCTGATTTCATTATCTGATTTGGGTCTGATTTCCTAACAGCCCATACTAGTTAGCCTAGTCATTTTTCTAACAGGTGAGGAATGCTATGACTGATGCATACAGTATTTCTTGATTTCCATCTCTCTCCCTCTCTCTTATTATCTCTCCCTCTCTCTTATTATCTCTCTCTCTCTCTCTCTCTCTCTCTCTCTCTCTCTCTCTCTCTCTCTCTCTCTCTCTCTCTCTCTCTCTCTCTCTCTCTCTCTCTCTCTCTCTCTCTCTCTCTCTCTCTCTCTCTCTCTCTCTCTCTCTCTCTCTCTCTTCTCTCGTTCTATTGACAGGTTTCGAAAAGAAGTAAATAGAACAAAAACGAAGTTGAATGGTAATCTTATACTGATTGAAATCAAGTGGGACGTATGACTCCATTTCTCTCCTCTCAGTTCTTTCTCCATGCTTCTCAACACCTTGATTCACTGCATACCACACAATCTATTTGGGTTTGTATTACACTTTTGGCATTGAAATCTGCTGTGTTATTTCATTCATATTAATTAACAAAGTAGTAGATAGGTGGGCAGCAAGCATTTCTTTTGCATTGAACTTTCTCCTCCACTGTCCCTGCTTTCGGCAGAACTTTTAAATGATCTCTTCCTTTTTCCTAAATTATTTCTTCCTTTTCTTTTTTCTTTTCCAACTAATGTGGTGCCAGCCATGCAGTATTTGGGATGAACTTCTCAGCTGTAACATTCAAGGGAGTTTTACTACCCACTGTAGTATCCCTCGTGTGGTATTTACTATAGAATGTTGTAGTATACTGCAGAACACTATAGTAAATACTACATTATTGTCTGCAAAAACACTACCTTTTTTAAAAGGTATTGTCACGCCCTGGCCTATAGAACTCTAGCTAGTTTGGTCAGGGTGTGAATATTCTAGGTTTGTATTTCTATGTTTGGCTGGGTGTGGTTACCAATCAGAGGCAGCTGTCGCTCATTGTCTCTGATTGGGGATCATACTTAGGCAGCCAGTTTTCCTGCCTGTGTTGTGGGATCTTGTTGTGTTCCTGTTTAGGCTTGTGTGTTAGCCCATTGGACCGTCACGGTTAAGTTTGTTATTTTGGTTACTGTGTTGTGTGTTTATTAGTTAAATAAACATGTACGCCTTTCACGCTGCACCTTGGTCCGACCCGTCTCTTAACGTACTTGACAGAAGATCCCACCACCAATGGACCAAGCAGCGTGCCCAGGAGGAGCAGAGAGTATGGACTTGGCGGGAGATAAGAGAGGATCTGGCAAGGCAGATGGAGGCCCTGATCAGGGTGGAGAAGGAGAGACAGCCCCAATAAAAACAATTTGGGGGGCTAAAAGGGTGGTCGGGGAGCGACAGAGAGGAGCCCCGACCACTGCACTCGTGGGGGCTCAAGGAGGAGTCCTCACTGGATTAGGACGGGGCGCGGAGTGTAAAGGACGGAGACAGTCATAGACCTCCAGCGCCGGTTCCCAGTCTGGCCCGGCCTGTTCCTGCTCCTCGCACCAAGCCAGTGGTGCGTGTTCCCAGTCTGGTCCGGACTGTTCCTGCTCCTCGCACCAAGCCAGTGGTGCGCGTCGCCAGTCCGGCCCGGCCTGTTCCAGCTCCTCGCATCAAGCCAGTGGACGTGTTCCCAGTCCGGCCCGGCCTGTTCCTGCTCCTCGCACCAAGCCGGTGGTGCGCGTCGCCAGTCCGGCCCGGCCTGTTCCTGCTCCTCGCACCAAGCCAGTGGTGCGCGTCGCCAGTCCGGCACGGCCCGTGCCCATTCCACCGGTGCCTGGTCCGGCACCGGTCAGCGGCTCCACTCCGGAGCCAGAGCAGTCCGCTCCACCGGTGTCTGATCCAGCTCCGGTCGGTTGCTCCACTCCGGAGCCAGAGCCGCCACCGAGGCTGGAAGCCCACACTGACCCTGCCCTATTCAGTCAGGTTTGTGCGGCCGGAGTCCGCACCTTTGGGGGGCGGTACTGTCACGCCCTGGCCTATAGAACTCTAGCTAGTTTGGTCTGGGTGTGAATATTCTAGGTTTGTATTTCTATGTTTGGCCGAGTGTGGTTCCCAATCAGAGGCAGCTGTCGCTCGTTGTCTCTGATTGGGGATCATACTTAGGCAGCCAGTTTTCCTGCCTGTGTTGTGGGATCTTGTTGTGTTCCTGTTTAGGCTTGTGTGTTAGCCCTTTGGACCATCACGGTTAAGTTTGTTATATTGGTTACTGTGTCGTGTGTTTATTAGTTAAATAAACATGTACGCCTTTCACGCTGCACCTTGGTCCGACCCGTCTCTTAACGTATGTGACAGGTATACTCAGCGAAATGACTTTTCCGCGAGCAGCACCGCAGATGTTGAGGTGAGCTATTTGAAAGATTCTCACACAGACACACACAGTATCTGCACATGTGCACGGGTTCTTGTCACGCTGTTACAGATGTATAGCGATGAATTTCAATTGTACGGAATGCTTGAAGAGGACGAGGCTAAGCGAGAGATAAGTCAAAAATAAGCCCAATGCGTTTCTGTGGGCTTAATATGCAGACCTAAGCTTGTCGCCTGCCTTCCTACCTTTGGGACGACTCCCATTGTTAGGGTGGAGACATGAGCATCTTGTCATTATATACAGATCTCTGACTAAGGTAACACCGAGATCATCTTTTAGGGAGCGGTAGAGGTGACCAATAATGGTGCGGGTGAATTTAGCGCATATTGATGGTTTAACGAGACCTCAGTGGGCGATAATCTAGTGCCATTGATGGTTGCAATAGGCCCCTTGTTATTTGATTATATCCCTATAGGCTACATTCTGTAGGCTACCCGTTAGCCTATCAATAGTCACATAATGAAAGGTGTGTGAACCAATAATTGGCTACTGTTTGTGTTTCCCTGGTTGAGTTGATGAGATGAGTTGGGCCATCAGTTGATTGACAGATGTAGGCCTACTGTAGAATGATAAACTTTCCTCCAGTGTGGATGCTCGCCCACATTTTATAGTTAGGCTATGTATAATTTGCAGAGGTGGGTAGAGTACTGAAAATCTGGACTTAATTAAGTAAAAGTACTGTTACTTAGATTGTAATTTGCTCAAGTAAAAGTAGCCCTCTTAAGAAACTACTCAAGTAAGATTAAAAACGTATCCGGTCAGTTACAAATTTAGTTAAGTAATTTATTACACCTTATGGTAGACCGTGGCAGCAAACAAAAAGGACAACAACTTAGTGCAATTTGACATTCCTTTATTATTTAAGCTTGCCAGCACCATCTTACAGATGTCCTCCTGCACAGGTCTCCAGTGAAGACTGACATCAAACAAAGTCTGTAGGCTGTACAGTTTCAACTGCGGTCATTTAAAGTTGACATAATATCTATCAATGTGCTCAATTTCATAAAAAGGTATATGGTACTTGAGACATTGGAAAAATTGTACAATTTAAATAGCATTCATGAAAATGTATTTAATGTGATGGTGAATGTGTACTAAAAAGATTTACACCAAGTGTGATGTTTCATTTTTCACTCAGAAGGATCAGGTAAGCGTTACCACAGTCAAACAACAATCAATATTGAATTGTCACTACCAATCATGTTACTAGTATGCAAATCAGACACATAACAGCATGGAATTGAACATCAAGGTAGGTATTCAGGTAAGAATCATTTAAGTAATAAATAATCAAACAGTGCAGATATCAATTGCCACAGTCAACTCAATCATCTTTTTCCTGCCAAGGTAGGATTTACCGGTCATGTCTAGATGGATACAGCTTTTGTCAAAAGTCGATTTATTTGCATTTTAGCTAACCCTAACCCTTTCCCAACCTACTCCTCCTAACCTGCCGCGAAAAGTCAATTTTTGACAAAAGCTGTATCCCTTCCAGACAAAAAGGATTTATCCTCCTTCTCTTCCGAACTTCTCCTTACCCCCCCTCCCCTCCCCTCCCCTCCCCTCGGTCATTCCATTACAGACAAAAAAAACTTGATTTCAAGTATATGGCACAAAAAGTTTACTGGGATGATACACTGACTGTATGACAGATGTGCTTATAGGCCGAATGACAGAATGACATTTAGACACACACACACGAGTGAAAGAGAGCAATGCATGAGAGGAGACTGCGGTGGACTGACTTGTTGATCTAGCTAATGTTAGCTACCTAGCTACATGGTTGACACTGCAGCTAGATAGCTAGCTAGCTTAGCCAGCTTATCTAGTAGAACCTAATGTGATAGCTAGTTAGCTATTGCCACACACATCTGATAACCTATCCATTTGCATTGCACTCAAAACACAATTTCAACAGCAGAATGATATCTTAGAAATACTTATCTCCCTCCAGAAATGTATAATATTACAAAGACAGAAGGTAATTAAAGTGCAATTTATCAAATTTTAATCTGATTGCATCTGGCTAAGAACCCAAGAACAGAAATATCCTCAGGAGTGAAGACATGCACTTCACTTGAAGAGCTGTGGTGGAGATACAGGGTTTGACGGACAACTTTGACAGCCAATGGACTTAAGAGTTTTGATGACAAGCTATTTTAACTACATTTCACTGGTCAGGGAGTTGTAAAATGTTCATACAGATGTAAAGGGGAACCAATAGTATCGATTCATGTAAGTTGTTTTGGCGTTAGGAGGTTTTCATCCGAAAGCGACTACATAATAATACAAATCTATGTAACTGAAGTGATTTGGTAAAATGTAACGGAGTAAAAAGTAATTTACTTCCTTCATAAATTACTTGCGTACCTCCCACAGAGTAACTAGAAAACTACTAGTTCCTAAAATTCAAAGAGCAGTAGTTGGCCAGATTCAAACCCATATGGCATATGTGTGTTGGATTCAGCGGCTATAACCGTTGGACCACACATGCACTGATATAATCATGAATTTATTCTGCCTATTGCTTGCCTTGAACATATAATGAAACAGTTGATCTAAAAAAAAAAATGTTTTCCCTACCGGAAAATGCATCTACCCCCTACAAATATTGTCAATTTATTATAATCCACATAAGAATTCACATGAGACACGCTGTCGCCTGCACATAGCCTACATAACCTACTTGAACGAACGTCCAGTGGACCTGCAGTCTAAGTTATTGTATAGCCTACAAACACCGCTTCCAGCTGCCCCCTGGCGGCGATTCTAAATATGAAATATCCATTCAAATTCGCCTGCTGCAGGATTATTTTCCTCCCGCTACGAAATGGATCATATTAAGATCCGACATCTGTAGAGCATGGTAGCCAGGGCACCAAAACAGTGGAGAAGTTGAGCCTCATGCTTCAACTCTCTTAGATGTTGTGGAAATTGACCCACTATGCTGTTTACGTTCTGCATCTGCATCATATTGCTGAGTCTACCTTTAACTATAGTAATACTACAGTATTTAATTTGCATATACCCTGCCCATTCCCCCCCCCCCATATCTGAATTTGTGCCACCCATCTATATTGAGCCTTTGGCTGATCAGTGGGCATTGGCCGGCCCAGCATCCCTATCAAGATCGGCCAGGCCTTGCACAGGCCATTGTGCAGGTATAGGCCTGTATGTCTCATTACATTTACATTTACGTCATTTAGCAGACGCTCTTATCCAGAGCGACTTACAAATTGGTGCATTCACCTTATAGCCAGTGGGATAACCACTTTACAATGTTTTTTCTCATGGGTAGTAGCCTGCAACAGTTTTTTAAAGATATTACATTTACTGTTGGATGAATACATGGCTACTAGCAGTGGGTATTATATTTAGAGTTAGCAATCTAGCTAATGTGTTTTGAGTTTCCACTTCCTCAGGTGTTGAACCCCAAATTAATTAGCCTATGTTACTGCAAATAAAGATGTAATTCTTCTCTAACAAAACAAAACAAAAAATTAGAAATTCTGGAGTCCTATTTTGACAGTAAAAAAGTCACTATAGTCTAATTGTCAACCCAAAATTCACGACAATCACTGGATTAGGTAGCACATCAAAATATCTTGAATCTTGCATTCCTGCTTGGACTTGTTATATTATACAACTTGTTTCTTGAATTGGCATACCTCAGTAGTTTATTTATTATACTTCTTAATAAAGCACTATGAATTACTTTATAAGATGATTACTCATGATTTGGGTCTGACCAAATCATGGGCTGGTGCCACCAACTGTAAAAGTTAGTGACACCAGGGGGAAATGTTAGTCTGGAGCACTGTAATAGTAATTAACACTTAGTGTTGATTCAGGGGAACACATTTGACAGGCACTAATTTGCAACATAGCCTAAATTGTTGGCTTTTATAATGTATAAAGCTTAAGCAGACAGACAGAGAGAGAGAGAACAAAAAGAAGCACAGAGTGAGTAACAGCAGAGAAGAGGCTAAGACAGATAAACAGCAGGGAGGCAAACTAAATGGCTAGAGCAGAGTCGTGAGTTGTATCTCCAGTGGTGTTTTACATTGGTAACAATCAAGGACTTCTGACATACATACTTGTTACCATTTACGACAAGCCATTTGACAGATACCGCATGTTCTACTCCCTCTATACCAAGGAAATCCCTCACTTATGCTTGCAGATATAGCCTATTCTTCACCTCTGACACTGGTCCCAACTCTTGCTCATTGGAAAAAATAGGGTTGTGTAACTCATTAGCATTTTGACAACATTTAAACATTTTATTATGTTTTATCAAAGACTTACAGACGTTTCTGAAATTAGAAAAAACAATGCTTGGACTCAAACTTTATACACATACAATGCATTCGGAAAGTATTCAGACCCCTTGACTTTTTCCACATTTTGTTACGTTACAGCCTTATTCTAAAATAACAATACCCCATAATGACAAAGCGAAAACAGGTTTGTAGAATTTTTTGCTAATTTATAAAAAATTAAAACAGAAATACCTTATTTACATATGTATTCAGAACCTTTGCTATGAGACTCGAAATTGAGCTCAGGTGCAACCTGTTTCCATTGATCATCCTTGAGATGTTTCTACAACTTGATTGGAGTCCACCTGTGGTAAATTCAATTGATTGGACCTGATTTGGAAAGGCACACACCTGTCTATATAAGGTCTTACAGTTGATAGTGCATGTCAAAACAAAAACCAAGGGAAGGGTACCAAACAATTTCTACAGCATTGAAGGTCCCCAAGAGCACAGTGGCCTCCATCATTCTTAAATGGAAGAAGTTTGGAAGCACCAAGTGTCTTCCTGATGGCCCAAATCAGCTCATCAATTTAGCCAGGGAAACACAAACAGTAGATTATGTGACTATTGATAGGCCCCTTTAAAAAAAAGATTGCAGTCAGAGTGCAGTACAACTGCATTACACTGCAGTACAAATGAAGTTAGAGTACAGTATGTTGCAAATACTGCGTCCATAATAACACTTTTTCTTTACTGCAGTAATTTTGCAGTGTAACTGCAGTTAGAGTGCAGTTACACTGCAATTGTAGGCTATCCATTACCCTTACAAAAGAGAGTGCAGTTATTCTGCAATTACTGTGTCCAAAATACCACAGTCGACCACAGTTACTGCACTTTTACTGCAGTTTCAAAACTGCAATCTTTTTCTGTAAGGGTAATGAATAGCCTACAAAATGTAGCCTATAGGAATATAATCAAATAACAAGGGGCCTATTGCAACCATTGATGGCACTAGTTTATCGCCAACTGAGGTCTCGTTAAACCATCAATATGCGCTAAATTCCCCACACAGCTGCTCAAGTATTTGGGGTAGATCAGCTTTAATATAGCAGATAGATTGTAACTTCCATCAATGTAATTGTCTGCATCACTTCCAATCCCCCATGTGTTTTTTTTTTCTCGCAATATATACAGTGGGGAGAACAAGTATTTGATACACTGTCGATTTTGCAGGTTTTCCTACTTACAAAGCATGTAGAGGTCTGTAATTTTTATCATAGGTACACTTCAACTGTGAGACGGAATCAAAAAAAAAATAATCCAGAAAATCATATTTGTATGATTTTTAAATAATTCATTTGCATTTTATTGCATGACATAAGTATTTGATACATCAGAAAAGCAGAACTTAATATTTGGTACAGAAACCTTTGTTTGCAATTACAGAGATCATACGTTTCCTGTAGGTCTTGACCAGGTTTGCACACACTGCAGCAGGGATTTTGGCCCACTCCTCCATACAGACCTTCTCCAGATCCTTCAGGTTTCGGGGCTGTCGCTGGGCAATACGGACTTTCAGCTCCCTCCAAAGATTTTCTATTGGGTTCAGGTCTGGAGACTGGCTAGGCCACTCCAGGACCTTGAGATGCTTCTTACGGAGCCACTCCTTAGTTGCCCTGGCTGTGTGTTTCAGATCGTTGTCATGCTGGAAGACCCAGCCACGACCCATCTTCAATGCTCTTACTGAGGGAAGGAGGTTGTTGGCCAAGATCTCGCGATACATGGCCCCATCCATCCTCCCCTCAATACGGTGCAGTCGTCCTGTCCCCTTTGCAGAAAAGCATCCCCAAAGAATGATGTTTCCACCTCCATGCTTCATGGTTGGGATGGTGTTATTGGGGTTGTACTCATTCTTCTTCTTCCTCCAAACACAGAGAGTGGAGTTTAGACCAAAAAGCTCTATTTTTGTCTCATCAGACCACATGACCTTCTCCCATTCCTCCTCTGGATCATCCAGATGGTCATTGGCAAACTTCAGACGGGCCTGGACATGCGCTGGCTTGAGCAGGGGTACCTTGCATGCGCTGCAGGATTTTAATCCATGACGGCGTAGTGTGTTACTAATGGTTTTCTTTGAGACTGTGGTCCCAGCTCTCTTCAGGTCATTGACCAGGTCCTGCCGTGTAGTTCTGGGCTGATCCCTCACCTTCCTCATGATCATTGATGCCCCACGAGGTGAGATCTTGCATGGAGCCCCAGACCGAGGGTGATTGACCGTCATCTTGAACTTCTTCCATTTTCTAATAATTGCGCCAACAGTTGTTGCCTTCTCACCAAGCTGCTTGCCTATTGTCCTGTAGCCCATTCCAGCCTTGTGCAGGTCTACAATTTTATCCCTGATGTCCTTACACAGCTCTCTGGTCTTGGCCATTGTGGAGAGGTTGGAGTCTGTTTGATTGAGTGTGTGGACAGGTGTCTTTTATACAGGTAATGAGTTCAAACAGGTGTAGTTAATACAGGTAATGAGTGGAGAACAGGAGGGATTCTTAAAGAAAAACTAACAGGTCTGTGAGAGCCGGAATTCTTACTGGTTGGTAGGTGATCAAATACTTATGTCATGCAATGAAATGCAAATTAATTACTTAAAAATCATACAATGTGATTTTCTGGATTTTTTTTTTAGATTCCGTCTCTCACTGTTGAAGTGTACCTATGATGAAAATTACAGACCTCTACATGCTTTGTAAGTAGGAAAACCTGCAAAATCGGCAGTGTATCAAATACTTGTTCTCCCCACTGTATATACAGTGAGGGAAAAAAGTATTTGATCCCCTGCTGATTTTTTACGTTTGCCCACTGACAAAGACATGATCAGTCTATAATTTTAATGGTAGGTTTATTTGAACAGTGAGAGACAGAATAACAACAACAACAATCCAGAAAAACGCATGTCAAAAATGTTATGAATTGATTTGCATTTTAATTAGGGAAATAAGTATTTGACCCCTCTGCAAAACATGACTTAGTACTTGGTGGCAAAAACCTTGTTGGCAATCACAGAGGTCAAACGTTTCTTGTAGTTGGCCACCAGGTTTGCACACATTTCAGGAGGGATTTTGTCCCATCCTTCTTTGTAGATCTTCTCCAAGTCATTAAGGTTTCGAGCCTGACGTTTGGCAACTCGAACCTTCAGCTCCCTCCACAGATTTTCTATGGGATTAAGGTCTGGAGACTGGCTAGGCCACTCCAGGACCTTAATGTGCTTCTTCTTGAGCCACTCCTTTGTTGCCTTGGCCGTGTGTTTTGGGTCATTGTCATGCTGGAATACCCATCCACGACCCATTTTCAATGCCCTGGCTGAGGGAAGGAGGTTCTCACCCAAGATTTGACGATACATGGCCCGTCCATCGTACCTTTGATGCGGTGAAGTTGTCCTGTCTCCTTAGCAAAAAAACACCCCCAAAGCACAATGTTTCCACCTCCATGTTTGACGGTGGGGATGGTGTTCTTGGGGTCATAGGCAGCATTCCTCCTCCTCCAAACACGGCGAGTTGAGTTGATCCCAAAGAGCTCGATTTTGGTCTCATCTGACCACAACACTTTCACGCAGTTCTCCTCTGAATCATTCAGATGTTCATTGGCAAACTTCAGACGGCCCTGTATATGTGCTTTTTTGAGCAGGGGGACCTTGCGGGCGCTGTAGGATTTCAGTCCTTCACGGCGTAGTGTGTTGCCAATTGTTTTCTTGGTGACTATGGTCCCAGCTGCCTTGAGATCATTGACAAGATCCTCCCGTGTAGTTCTGGGCTGATTCCTCACCATTCTCATGATCATTGCAACTCCACGAGGTGAGATCTTGAATGAAGCCCCAGACCGAGGGAGACTGACAGTTATTTTGTGTTTCTTCCATTTGCGAATAATCGCACCAACTGTTGTCACCTTCTCACCAAGCTGCTTGGCGATGGTCTTGTACTCCATTCCAGCCTTGTGTAGGTCTACAATCTTGTCCCTGACATCCTTGGAGAGCTCTTTGGTCTTGGCCATGGTGGAGAGTTTGAAATCTGATTGATTGATTGCTTCTGTGGACAGGTGTATTTTATACAGGTAACAAGCTGAGATTAGGAGCACTCCCTTTAAGAATGTGCTCCTTATCTCAGCTCGTTACCTGTATAAAAGACACCTGGGAGCCAGAAATCTTTCTGATTGAGAGGGGATCAAATAGTTATTTCCCTCATTAAAATGCAAATCAATTTATAACATTTTTGACTTGCATTTTCTGTTTTTTGTTGTTGTTATTCTGTCTCTCATTGTTCAAATAAACCTACCATTAAAATTATAGACTGATCATTTCTTTGTCAGTGGGCAAACGTACAAAATCAGCAGGGGATCAAATACTTTTTTCCCTCACTGTGTATAAATATATTTACCTTTATTACTTTCCAACCCCACCACTCCTTCCCTAATTTGAGTAAACTAGTGAACAACAATGCTTAGGCCTCTACTTCCAGCTTATACATACTATATACATTTTATTGACACAGACGATTTTACAATAATTCTATTTTGTTTGTTTTTACTCCTGAACTTCCTCTACCCTCAACCTCTCCGATCATTTTCATGATGTCCATCCGGTTTGCTTCTATATGCCATATCTTTCTAACTGTGCTCTTTCACAAAAGCTCTCAACCTACAACCTATATACTTATTATGGACACAGTGTGCTTACATTATTAGTTATCTTGTTGTTATTACTTGTTTTTAGTTGTTATTAGTCCCATCCTTCAACTCCATTCAACACCACCCATCTATCTCCTAACACCATCCATATTGGATTTCTATTTGCCATATATTTTTCAACTGTACTGTGATGTTTTACAAAAGTTTTGAACTTTTCTATTCTCATTGTTTCTACAGATTGTATATGGAAAATACTTTTTTTTGCTAAAAGTACTATTATATTATTGATCAATTTACTATGACTTTTCAGATCACCCAGTAATGCTATCTGCAGGGTTAGCTCCAGGTAAATATTGCAATTCTTTAGCCATTCCTGGACCTGTTTCCAAAAACAAGCTACAAATGAACAGTACCAAAACAAATGATCTAATGATTCTGTCTCTTCGCAGCAACATCTGCAGAGCTGGGAATATTGTATCCCCCATATAAATAACATTCTATTGGAAGCAAGAATTTTATATAATAATTTAAATTGAACAATTCTAAGTTTTGAATCTGGCGTCGTTTTGCATATCAGTTCATAAACACTTTGCCATGGGATCGGTATGTCAAAAATCTCTTCCCAACTATTTTGCAATCTATATGGGACGGCTGTAAATCCTTTTTTCCTTAAATGAAACTGGTATACTTATTTATTTATCACAGTTTTCTTTAACCATTTATGTTCTTTAATGCAAGGCCGACAGACAAGTTCCTTACTTTTTTCCCCTTCCACATTCCTCTTCCATTTTTGCGGTAATGCTGCAATTATTTGTTTGTAATTTTGTTTTGTAAACATTTCCATATGTTTTTGTTAGCTGCATGTGCGACATAACTCCACCAGTCCTACCGATGATATCATTTACGAAGGTTTTTTATCAATTAGTATATTTGAGTTTAACCACAATATTTGTTGCATTATTTGTTCTGTAGTTTCTGGAGGATTAAATTGAAATTGCAACCAACTTTCTATGGCTTGTTTTAGAAATAGTGATATTTGGGAGATGATTTCCTTTTCAAATAACTGAAAGTGAGAGGTTGTAATCTGAATAAAGGGAAAAAGGCCATTCTTGAACATTGGGTGAGACAGTTTTACTAATTTGCTAGAGAACCAGTTCAGATTTAAGTATAACTTTTGTATGACTGAAGCTTTTAGTGATAGGTCTAATGCTTTAATATTTAATAATTTCTGTCCTCCGAATTCATATTCATTATATAAATAGGCCCATTTAATTTTGTCTGGCTTGCCGTTCCAAATAAAATGGAATATTTTTTTCTCATATAATTTAAAAAACTGTTCGCTAGGCGTAGGCAAGACCATAAGCAAATAGGTAAACTGGGATAATACTAAAGAGTTAATCAGAGTGATTTTTCCACAAATTGACAGGTATTTACCTTTCTATGGTAGCAAGATCTTATCTCTGTTTGCTAACTTTCTATTAAAATGCATTGGAGTGAGATCATTTATTTCATTTGGGATATGTATTCTGAGTATATCCACATCACCATCAGACCATTTTATTGGTAAACTACATGGTAATGTACCATTTTTATTTTTTTGTGATCCAATACGTAATATAGTACATTTATCATAATTTGGTTGTAATCCAGAGAGGTTAGAAAATATATCTAGATCCTCTCTGAGGCTGTGGAGGGATTCAAGATGTGGATTTAAAAGAAAACATGAATCATCAGCGTACAATGACACCTTTGTTTTTAAGCCCTGGATTTCTAATCCCTTGATATTATTGTTGGATCTGATTTTAATAGCTAACATCTCAATGGCCATAATAAATAGATATGCCGATAGTGGACAGCCTTGGTTCACTCCTCTTGACAGTTTAAAACTTTCTGAGAAATAGCCATTATTTACTATTTTACACCTAGGGTTACTATACATGATTTTGACCCATTTTATAAGAGATTCTCCAAAATTGAAATGCTCCAGTCATTTATATATAAACTCGTCGTACTTTATCAAATGCCTTTTCAAAGTCTGCTATGAATAGCAGGCCTGGTTTCCCAGATTTTTCATAGTCGTCTATTGTTTCCAGTACTTGCCTTATATTATCTCCAATGTATCTTCCATGTAAAAACCTGTCTGATTAGAATGAATAATGTCTGACAATACCTTTTTTAATCTATGAGCTATACATTTTGCTAAAAATTTTGCATCACAACACTGAAGTGTAAGGGGCCCCCCATTTTTTTAATGGACTGGATCTTTATATTTTCCACTTGTATCCTGTTTCATTAATAATGAAATCAGACCTTCTTCTTGAGTGTCTGATAATCTACCATTTACATAGGAGTGGTTAAAACATGCTAATAACGGTCCTCTGAGTACATCAAAAAGGTTTGGTATACCTCGACTGGTATGCCATCCAACCCTGGAGTTTTCCCGGACTTAAAGTCTTTAATTGCATCCAGAAGTTCCTCCTCTGTAATTTCACCTTCACATGAGTCTTTCTGCATGGCTGTTAATTTTACATTATCAATAGAAAAAAAAATCTCTACAATTAGTTTCAGTTAGAGGAGATGGAGGTGACTGAAATGAAAACATATGCTTAAAATACTTTATTTCCTCCTTCAAAATATAATTTGGTGAATCATGGGTGACTCCGTCATTTGTAACCAGTTTCAGTAAATTATTTTCAAGTAGCATTCCTATGTTGAAGATTAAAAAAGAATTTGATGCATTTTTCCCCATATTCCATGCAGTTTGCTTTATTTTTATAATATATTACACTTTATCTTTCTTGAATAAGTTTCTCAATTTCTTTTTGTTGTTCTTCTAATTTATTCTGAGCCTCTATGTTACAGTTTTTATTGCTATCTATCTGTTCTGTTAGACATTTACATTTACATTTTCATCATTTAGCAGATGCTCTTATCCAGAGCGACTTACAAATTGGTGCATTCACCTTACGATAGCCAGTGGGACAACCACTTTACAATATATCAAGGAGGGTAGAAGGATTACTTTTATCCTATCCCAGGTATTCCTTAAAGAGTTGGGGTTTCAAGTGTCTCCGGAAGGTGATGATTGACTCTGCTGTCTGGTGTGGTCATTTTTATCAAGAAAAAGAAGATTCCCTGGACTGTCTGGAGATTTAGTTATTAGTGCCAGAAGGGCTCTGTCCAGAATAGAACCCACGCCAAGACAGTAGGCCTATATGTGCACATTGAAGTCAGTTGCTCAAAACGCTAGACCAGCGATTCTCAACTGGTGGGTCAGGTAGCGTTAGGTTTAAAATGGTTGTGGGTGTCAAAATAAATAAATAATCATAATCATAAAAAAATTAAGGATGAATTATTGAAAAAATACTCCAGTCTGTACTTAACCAACTTAAACCAGGTAGAATGTCACGGATTCTGCCGAGACTGCCCTTCCTTCTGGCTCGGGCAGGCTTCGGCGTTCGTCGTCACCGGAGTACTAGCTGCTGCCGCTCTATGTTTTATGTTTCTATGTTCATCTAATTGTTGTCTGTTGTTGCACACCTGTTCCCTATTATGTTATTCGGTCTTCCCTATTTAACCTGTTTACGTCCACTGTGTGGTGTGCGTGTTTGTTGCTTGTACGAGTGTCATTTGTGAGCGGGTTTGCTCCTCCCTTGTGTGGAGGTTTTGTTTGTATTTTCTTTACTATTCAGTAAAGTGGATCTTAATTTCATTCTGTGTCCTGCGCTTGACTCTGGCCTACCGCATTCCACAGACATTCGTGACAGAAACACGCACCATATGGAGTCAGCAGGAGCAGCCGGAGTAACCGAGACAATGGAGGAACGAGTCCAACGTCAGGAGTTAATGATTCAGACTCTCGGGGTCACAATGGAACGAGTGTTCCAGACAATGGAACGATGGGAGAGAGGTGGTATCCCGTCACCATCTTCAACCACTCAACCACCTACAACACTGGTCACCACTTTGCCACCTGGGTCCAGTGGGATTCGGCTCTCGCTCCCGAGGGCATATGACGGAACACCTAACGGGTGCCAGGGGTTTCTCCTCCAGGTCGAGCTCTACCTGGCCACCATTCACCCGGCAACCTCGGGATACGAGAGCGTGTCCACCCTCATCTCCTGTCTATCGGGGAAGGCGCTTGAATGGGCCAACGCCGAGTGGGGAGGAATAGACTCAAGTACTGTCCGCTACGCGGATTTCACCCGCCGCTTCCGGGCAGTGTTCGATCATCCACCAGAGGGGAGAGCGGCGGGTGGATTCTTACTGTGTCTGTTGATAAACCTTTCCTTGTGCACGCATTAGATAGTCGCCCGTTAGGGTCAGGCATAATGTGTAGGAGTTTCCTTGGGGGCAACTACGGTGGAAAGTCCAAACCAGGTTTCCACTATGCACATTCCTGCCGAGTATGCCGATTTGGCTATCGCCTTCAGTAAAAAGAGGGCGACTAAATTACCACCCCATCGTCCGGGGGATTGTGCGATAAATCTCCAGGTAGGAGCTGCACTTCCCCAGAGTCACGTGTATCCTTTGTCTCAGGAGGAGAGGGCGGCTATGGAGACATATGTCGCCGAATCTCTGAGACAGGGATACATTCGGGCATCCACTTCACCCGTCTCCTCAAGTTTCTTTTTTGTGGTTTACGCCCGTGCATTGATTATCGTGGCTTGAATCAGATTACCATCAAGTACAGCTATCCATTACCCCTGATAGCTAGTATGACGGAATCATTGCACGGGGCACGCTTCTTCACAAAATTGGATCTCAGGTGCGCGTACAACCTAGTGCGTATCCGGGAGGGAGATGAGTGGAAGACGGCATTTAGTACCACCTCTGGACATTATGAGTATCTGGTCATGCCATACGGGTTAATGAATGCTCCATCAGTCTTCCAATCATTTGTGGATGAGATTTTCAGGGACCTGCACGGACAAGGGGTAGTGGTGTATATTGATGACATACTTATATACTCCACTACAAGGGCCGAGCATGTGTCCCTGGTGCGTAAAGTGCTTAGAAGACTGTTGGAGCATGACCTGTATGCTAAGGCAGAGAAATGCCTGTTCTTTCAGGAGTCCATCTCCTTCCTAGGGTACCACATGTCCGCGTCTGGGGTGAGGATGGAGAGTGACCACATTTCAGCCGTGCGTAATTGGGCGACTCCAACCACGGTGAAGGAGGTGCAGCGATTCTTGGGGTTTTCCAACTACTACCGGAGGTTTATCCGGGGCTTTGGTCAGGTAGCGGCTTCCATTACCTCGTTGCTGAAGGGGGGACTGGTGCGTCTGCGGTGGTCAGCTGAGGCGGACAGGGCTTTTTGTCGTCTGAAGGACCTGTTCACCTCGGCTCCAGTGCTGGCTCATCCGGATCCCTCCTTGGCCATCACGGTTGAGGTGGACGCATCCAAGGCTGGGATAGGCGCTGTACTTTCTCAGCGCTCAGGCACGCCACCCAAGTTCCGCCCCTGTGCTTTCTTTTCGAAGAAGCTCAGCCCGGCGGAGCGCAACTATGATGTGGGGGACCGGGAGTTGTTGGCGGTGGTCAAAGCCCTGAAAGCGTGGAGACATTGATTGAGGGGGATAAACACCCTTTTCTCATTTTGACTGACCACAGCAATCTGGAGTACATCCGAGCGGCGAAGAGGTTAAACCCTCGCCAGGCAAGGTGGTCTATATCTCTAACTCGTTTTGTTTTCACCCTTTCTTACAGGCCAGGCTCCCAGAATGCTAAGGCAGATGCGCTGTCCCGACTGTATGACACGGAGGAGAGTTCCGTGGAGCCCACTCCCATACTTCTGGCATCGTGTCTGGAAGCACCGGTGGTGTGGGAGGTTGACGTGGACATCGAGCTGGCGTCACGTACCGAACCCTCTCCTCCCCAGTGTCCAGAGGGTCGGAAGTACGTACCGCTGGAGGTCCGCGATCGTTTGATCTATTGGGCTCACACGTCACCCTGGCATCGGTCGGACAGTGAACTATCTTAGTAGGAGGTACTGTTGGCCCACCTTAGCCAAGGACGTGAGGGTTTATGTCTCCTCCTGCTCGGTGTGCGCCCAGTGTAAGGCTCCTAGACACCTGCCCAGAGGGAAATTACAACCCCTACCTGTTCCACAACGACCGTGGTCCCACCTATCGGTGGATTTTATGACTGATCTTCCTCCCTCAAGAGGGAACACAACCATCCTGGTCGTTGTGGATCGGTTTTCTAAGTCCTGTCGCCTCCTTCCTCTGCCCGGGCTCCCTACGGCCCTACAAACTGCAGAGGCCCTATTTACACACGTCTTCCGGCACTACGGGATGCCTGAGGATATAGTGTCTGATCGGGGTCCCCAGTTTACATCGAGGGTCTGGAGGGCGTTCATGGAACGGTTGGGGATCTCGGTTAGCCTTACCTCAGGTTTTCACCCCGAGAGTAACGGGCAGGTGGAGAGAATCAACCAGGAGGTGGGTAGGTTTCTGAGGTCGTATTGCCAGGACCGGCGAGGGGAGTGGTCAGTTTTTCTACCCTGGGCAGAGATGGCTATAAACTCCAACCGCCACTCCTCAACTGACCTCACTCCTTTCCAATGTGTGTTAGGTTATCAGCCGGTCCTGGCACCGTGGCATCAGAGCCAGATCGAGGTACCTGCGGTGGACGACTGGGTTCGGCGCTCGCAGGAGACCTGGGACGCTGCACATGAACGCCTGCAGCGAGCCATCAGGCGGCAGAAGGAGAGCGCCGACCTCTACCGCAGTGAAGCCCCGGTGTATGCATCGGGGGACCGGGTCTGGCTCTCTACCCGAAACCTGCCCCTTCGCCTGCCCTGCCGGAAGTTGGGTAGGCGGTTTGTGGGCCCATTTAAAGTCCTGAGGAGATTGAACGAGGTATGTTATAGGTTACAGCTTCCTATTAATTATTGTATTAACCCCTCGTTCCATGTGTCTCTCCTCAGGCCAGTGGTAGCTGGTCCACTCCAGGAGTCTGAGATACGGGAGGTTCCTCCGCCCCCACTGGACATTGAGGGGGTACCAGCATACTCGGTCCGTTCCATCCTGGATTCGAGGCGTCGTGTTTGTTGCGTGTACGAGTGTCATTTGTGAGCGGGTTTGCTCCTCCCTTGTGTGGAGGTTTTGTTTGTATTTTCTTTACTCTTCAGTAAAGTGGATCTTCATTTCATTCTGTGTCCTGCGCTTGACTCTGGTCCTACTGCATTCCACAGACATTCGTGACATAGAAAGTGTGTAGATGATGATAATGAATTTACATTATTAAATCATTTAATCTCTGAACAATCTTTCTTCAATAACAGTATTTTTAATATAGAGCTATTAGCAGCGCCATTTTGGTTGAGTTTGTGGTCTCAAACCAATGAGGTTATTAACATTCTCCATCAAGAACTTGGGCAAAATGTAATTTTTGACAATAAAAGTGTTGGGAATGTTGTCATGTAATTACTACATTTAATATCAATATACTGTTGCATTTAAAATAAACAGAATAAATAAATGTAAAGTGTTGGTCCCATGTTTCATGAGCTGAGATAAAAAAATTGTTTACATCTCCTTTGCCAAGATAATCCATCCACATGACAGGTGTGGCATATCAAGAAGCTGATTAAACAGCATGATCATTACACAGGTGCACCTTGTGCTGGGGAAAATAAAAGGCCACTCTAAAATGTGCAGTTTTGAGGCAGCGTGCAATTGGCATGCTGACTGCAGGAATGTCCACCAGAGCTGTTGCCAGAGAATTGAATGTTCATTTTTCTACCATTAACCGCCTCCAACTTTGTTTTACAGAATTTGGAAGTAAGTCCAACCGGCCTCAAAACCGCAGACCACGTGTAACCACGCCAGCCCAGGACCTCCACATCCGGCTTCTTCACGTATGGGATTGTATGAGGGGGTGCTGAGGAGGATTTCTGTCTATAATAAATACCTTTTGTAGAGAAAAACTCATTCTGATTGGCTGGGCCTGGCTCCCCAGTGGGTGGGCCTGGCTATGACAAGTCAGTCATAACTTGGCTAATATGCTAGCGTATCTATTCATGTAGCAAGCTAAAAACACAGAGTCTAACGTTAGCTAGATAGATAGCTAGCTAGCTGCTAGGAGGACGTCCTGTCCTTGGAGGAGTGGGTGAGTGACTGACTTTTTCCCCTCTTATCATTTTTCGGTGGCTATACAGCTAGAGAGGCACGTGTCATTTGGTTAGCTAGCAAGAAATGTGAATTGCTTTTCTAGCTAGCTAGCTATGCTGAACGACTGTTATCCAGTTAGCATATCTCTTGCGTTCGCAAATTCACTCTGGCTAGCTATCTACTCCAATTTCAGAGCACTCTTGTCTGAGTGTGCCAGGGCGCAGAATAACTGATGAATTTACGAATGCGCAAGACCCGCTGAATTTGACCGGTGTCAGTAAACGTAGGCAAAAAAAGTAATAGTTAGTCACAAACGCTCTATTTAACATGTAAACAGCCTAACCACCTCCGTTAGGGTGAGTAAAATGGTCAGTGAGGTGTTCTCTCATTTGTGTCTGGAAGTAGCTAGCTAGTAAGCTAGCCAACGTTAGCCAGTTAGCTTGGGTGCTTGGTTGGGACAACGCATGCATTGGCAGGCAAGCTGCAGAAGGACGAGCAGGCTATTCCCCATCGTTTATAAGTGCAATTTTGACGGCCAACTAGTTTAAAAAGTTTGAGAGGGTTTATCTAATGTTCCTTTGTTAGATTTTAGCTCATCTTGCTCTGGCTAGCATTAGTTATTGATCTTGTTGATGTTGATGTGCATAAAGGGAAAGAGAGCCTACCTTTTTATGGTTATTTGATCAATAGGACTGTAAAGTTCCCAAATGTAAGAGGACTCCCATGGCATTTAGCTATATATTTGCAGAAATCCATTCCAAGTGTATTTTGTGGCTTTTGCCAAATGCGTTTGAATTATCTAAAGTCGCGCTGTTGCAACTGCCTGTAAACACACAGTCCAGTTCAAATTTAATGATGGCAGGCCCTTGTGGCAAATGGCTTGTTTGCATATAGGCCTACTGTACCTCTGATTGGCTATGGTGCACCTGTCTGCGTAGACTCCGGTCCTGGAGGAGATGTTTTTATTCAGTTTTATTTACTGCAGTGTCTATTAATTGTCCAAACGCACAGCCGCTTTCCCATTCTATATTTCTATAGAATTTTCACAAATGCCTTAGTATACGTAATTCCCAAACATTCTAAGAATTTATGAAAATATGAAAATAACCATATCTAAGTGATCGCTTGTCAGAAAATGTAAAAAAAATGTCATATTCTTCCTGGGGGTGTATATGAACAGATTTTAATAAGATTGAATTGCCAAAATGCTGTCAATTCCACTTGAAGCTTTATAAAACGTTATTTTAAGATAGCGAGCCCTGATCCCATTGACTCGACTGCTCCCGAATGGAGAGAAAGAGAACTGCTCATTTTTAGCCAATCACAAGGCTCATTTGAATTTTCTGATGCAACAAAAGAGTGATCAAGTTAAGATCCGATATCTGTACTGCACTACCAATGTTATGTGTCAGCACTACTGCCAACTCAGTGGTTAGTGTCCGCCCTGTGATTGGAAGGTTGGGAGTTCGATCCCCGGCCGAGTCATACCAAAGACTGTAGAAATGGGACCCAATGAGTCTCTGCTTGGGTAAGGCCCTGCGATAGACTAGTGTCCTGTTCAGGGGTGGGGTACTTGTACATCAAGCTGCCTCACGCTCCTATGAGCCATTCCGCCGTATGACTGTTTGGCACTTTTTTTGAGGAACTCAGTCCGGCACAGGAGCAATTTCGAAATTGGGTAGTGCATCATCAGTTTTCCTCTTGTAATGTCAGTCCTTGCATACCTTAGAGAGCTATTTATAACTTGTCAGAAATGTCCAGATCAACTAGCCCATGTCAGCTAACGTTTTTTAGCTATGTTTTTTAGTCCATAGATTTTGTTGTAATGTTTGAGTCGCTCAAATATCACATGAATACACATTATACATGGAACATTGTATAGAATTGCAAGAAAATGAGCTTTAAACAGCAATGTTTTCTCCGCACCTCATAACAAAATGTGTACAATTGCAGGAAATAAGCATTAAAACCTGCCAAAAAATGTATCCGCCAATAAGAGGGGTGTGAACAGTTTGTGTCATGAACAGTGCCATAGAAATAGACGTGGTGCGCAAAAACGCTTGTGGCCATAGAAATAGTCGTTAGTCCACAAAAACACTACAGTGAATACTTTTTGCAAAAATACTATAGTATTTATACAGTAAAATAACCAATGACCATAGAGTTGACAAGACGGCACAAACAGATCTAGGACCAGGCTAGTCAGGGGCGGACTGGGAGAAAAATTTGGCCTTAGCATTTTATCCACACCAGCACACATCACTGCGTGCACTGTGCTGTGCTGTGCTGTGCTGTGCTGTGCTGTGCTGTGCTGTGCTGTGCTGTGCTGTGCTGTCTGTCTGTCTGTCTGTCTGTCTGTCTGTCTGTCTGTCTGCCTGCCTGCCTGCCTGCCTGCCTGCCTGCCTGCCTGCCTGCCTGCCTGCCTGCCTGCCTGCCTGAGCGAGCCTTATTCAGCGCATTCGGAAAGTATTCAGACCCCTTGACTTTTTCCACATTGTCTTACGTTACAGCCTTATTCTAAAATTCATTAAACCCCATAATGACAAAGCAAAAACAGGTTTTTAGAAATTGTTGCAAATTTATTAAAAATAAAAGACTGAAATATCACATTTACATTAGTATTCAGACCCCTTACTCAGTACTTTGTTGAAGCACCTTTGACAGCGATTACAGCCTCAGGTTTTCTTGGGTATGACGCCACAGGATTGGCACACCTGTATTTGGGGAGTTTCTCCAATTTTTCTCTGCAGATCATCTCAAGCTCTGTCAGGTTGGATGGGGAGCGTCCAACCTATTTTCAAGTCTCTCCAGAGATGTTCGATTGGGTTCAAGTCCGGGCTCTGGCTGGGCCAATCAAGGACATTCAGAGACTTGTCCCGAAGCCACTCCTGCTTTGTCTTGGCTGTGTGCTTAGGGTCGTTGTCCTGTTGGAAGGTGAACCTTCACCCCAGTCTGAGGTCCTGAGTGCTCTGGAGCAGGTTTTCATCACAGATCTCTCTGTACTTTGCTCCGCTCATCTTTCCCTCGATCTTGACTAGTCTCCCAGTCCGTGCCACTGAAAAACATCCCCACACTCTTGAGAGAATGCCAAGAGTGTGCAAAGCTGTCATCAAGGAAAAGGTGGCTGCTTTGAAGAATCTAAAATCTAAAATATATTTTGATTTGTTTAACACGTTTTTGGTTACTACATGATTCCATATGTATTTTCATAGTTTTGATGTCTTCACTATTATTCTACAATGTAGAAAATAGTAAAAATAAAGAAAAACCCTGGAATGAGTAGGTGTGTCCAAACTTTTGACTGGTAGTGTATATATAGCGCATGTTATTTTCTGCTGATGCATTCTCATTTCCTGCGTTGCCAGAGCTCTATTTTCATGTCATCTGACTAAAGCACCAGTTCCAATCCAAGTCCCAATGCCATTTAGCAAACTCCAGGGGCTTACATTTGTTGGATGACATGAAAATAGATCTCTTTGGCCACGCACACCAGGGGTGGTTTGTCATTTCTAGTGACTCCAATTTCCATCATTGCAACTGACTCTGTCAAACAGTGATTCCATTAGCATTGCTCCATTACACATTTTCAATGTCTGCAATATTATAGACAATTTTGACTCATTTAAGACAACGTTTATGACAGAGCCCAATACACTCCATCTATTCAAATGTTTATGTAAAGTGTTGAATTATGCAGGGGAATTGAAAAGTGTTGAATCAGCATTTAGCATTTTATTGTTTTTTTTATTTATTTATTGTAAGGCAACCAGTTTGCTCAACAAAACTCCCCCAGAAATGTGTTGAGCAAACTCACAATCCTATTGCAGCAGGTTGCCTTACAATTGTACGTTGAATGAACATCTTTATCTTTATCTTTACAGTGTTGGAGGGACATATTGACACTTATTAAACCTAAATGTGGATGGCATCAGACAGACATCATCTTGCCACAAGCTTAAAATAACCTCTAGTGTAGGATTAAGTAAATGCCCTCTAGACTAGTTAAATTGAGGGCAAACAAAATTTTTATGACATGTAGGCTTTTTTGTGTCGTATTACGTGGACATAGGCTCTTGCAGATGAGTAATTTGTTGAAAGTAATTTTAGGTCACAGTTAGAAAAGGAAGGATATAAAACGTGAATTTACATTAGCACTACAACCACAGAGGCCAATGAATAAAAAAAGTGTTTATACTGAATGACTTGTGTACACAGGAAATTATGACTCAGAATCTATGAGAATGTATTGCTAACATTTGGGGTTTTATTTCACCATAAAATTGGAAAGATTGCCTTGTGGTTGAGCTTGAGCATTTCAAAGCGTAATAAACAACATGCTGTCTTGTTGACAAGTCAAAACCTTCTCTCGCTCTCTCTTGCTTACAGGAGTGTTTCAAATAGGAATAGTTAAAGTTATTTTAATTATTTCCACCTACATGGAGCGGCGATATCTCATGTAGTGATTACATTTGCATATACAGTGAGGGAAAAAAGTATTTGATCCCCTGCTGATTTTGTACGTTTGCCCACTGACAAAGAAATGATCAGTCTATAATTTTAATGGTAGTTTTATTTTAACAGTGAGAGACAGAATAACAACAAAAAAGAAACAGAAAAACGCATGTAAAAAATGTTATAAATTGATTTGCATTTTAATTAGGGAAATAAGTATTTGACCCCCTCTCAATCAGAAACGTTTCTGGCTCCCAGGTGTCTTTTATACAGGTAACGAGCTGAGATTAGGAGCACACTCTTAAAGGGAGTGCTCCTAATCTCAGTTTGTGACCTGTATAAAAGACACCTGTCCACAGAAGCAATCAATCAATCAGATTCCAAACTCTCCACCATGGCCAATACCAAAGAGCTCTCAAAGGATGTCAGGGACAAGATGGTAGACCTACACAAGGCTGGAATGGGCTACAAGACCATCGCCAAGCAGCTTGGTGAGAAGGTGACAACAGTTGGTGCGATTATTCGCAAATGGAAGAAACACAAAAGAACAGTCAGTCTCCCTCGGTCTGGGGCTCCATGCAAGATCTCACCTCGTGGAGTTGCAATGATCATGAGAACGGTGAGGAATCAGCCCAGAACTACCCGGGAGGATCTTGTCAGTGATCTCAAGGCAGCAGGGACCATAGTCACCAAGAAAACAATTGGTAACACACTATGCCGTGAAGGACTGAAATCCTGCAGTGCCCGCAAGGTCCCCCTGCTTAAGAAAGCACATATACATGCCCGTCTGAAGTTTGCCAATGAACATCTGAATGATTCAGAGGAGAACTGGGTGAAAGTGTTGTGGTCAGATGAGACCAAAATGGAGCTCTTTGGCATTTACATTTACATTTACGTCATTTAGCAGACGCTCTTATCCAGAGCGACTTACAAATTGGTGCATTCACCCTATAGCCAGTGGGTTAACCACATTACAATATTTTTTCTTTTTCTTTTTTTCTTTTTTAATTTATTTTATTTTATTTATTTTATTTTTTTGGGGGGTGGGGGGGGGGGGGGTAGAAGGATTACTTTATCCTATCCCAGGTATTCCTTAAAGAGGTGGGGTTTCAAATGTCTCCGGAAGGTGGTGAGTGACCGCTGTCCTGGCGTCGTGAGGGAGCTTGTTCCACCATTGGGGTGCCAGAGCAGCGAACAGTTTTGACTGGGCTGAGCGGGAACTATGCTTCCGCAGAGGAAGGGGAGCCAGCAGGCCAGAGGTGGATGAACGCAATGCCCTCGTTTGGGTGTAGGGACTGATCAGAGCCTGAAGGTACGGAGGTGCCGTTCCCCTCACTGCTCCATAGGCAAGCACCATGGTCTTGTAACGGATGCGAGCTTCAACTGGAAGCCAGTGGAGTGTGCGGAGGAGGGGGGTGACGTGAGAGAACTTGGGAAGGTTGAACACCAGACGGGCTGCGGCATTCTGGATGAGTTGTAGGGGTTTAATGGCACAGGCAGGGAGCCCAGCCAACAGCGAGTTGCAGTAATCCAGACGGGAGATGACAAGTGCCTGGATTAGGACCTGTGCCGCTTCCTGTGTAAGGCAGGGTCGTACTCTCCGAATGTTGTAGAGCATGAACCTGCAGGATCGGGTCACCGCCTTGATGTTAGCGGAGAACGACAGGGTGTTGTCCAGGGTCACGCCAAGGCTCTTCGCACTCTGGGAGGAGGACACAACGGAGTTGTCAACCGTGATGGCGAGATCATGGAACGGGCAGTCCTTCCCCGGGAGGAAGAGCAGCTCCGTCTTGCCAGGGTTCAGCTTGAGGTGGTGATCCGTCATCCATACTGATATGTCTGCCAGACATGCAGAGATGCGATTCGCCACCTGGTTATCAGAAGGGGGAAAGGAGAAGATTAGTTGTGTATCGTCAGCGTAGCAATGATAGGAGAGGCCATGTGAGGATATGACAGAGCCAAGTGACTTGGTGTATAGGGAGAAAAGGAGAGGGCCTAGAACTGAGCCCTGGGGGACACCAGTGGTGAGAGCACGTGGTGCGGAGACAGCTTCTCGCCACGCCACTTGGTAGGAGCGACCGGTCAGGTAGGACGCAATCCAGGAGTGAGCCGCGCCGGAGATGCCCAGCTCGGAGAGGGTGGAGAGGAGGATCTGATGGTTCACAGTATCAAAGGCAGCAGACAGGTCTAGAAGGACAAGAGCAGAGGAGAGAGAGTTAGCTTTAGCAGTGCGGAGAGCCTCCGTGACACAGAGAAGAGTAGTCTCAGTTGAATGACCAGTCCTGAAACCTGACTGGTTTGGATCAAGAAGGTCATTCTGAGAGAGATAGCAAGAGAGTTGACTAAAGACGGCACGCTCAATAGTTTTGGAAAGAAAAGAAAGAAGGGATACTGGTCTGTAGTTGTTGACATCAGTGGGATCGAGTGTTGGTTTTTTGAGAAGGGGTGCAACTCTCGCTCTCTTGAAGACGGAAGGGACATAGCCAGCGGTCAAGGATGAGTTGATCAGCGAGGTGAGGTAGGGGAGAAGGTCACCGGAGATGGTCTGGAGAAGAGAGGAGGGGATGGGGTCAAGCGGGCAGGTTGTTGGGCGGCCAGCAGTCACTAGTCGCAAGATTTTATCTGGAGAGAGAGGGGAGAAAGAAGTCAAAGCATAGGGTAGGGCAGTGTGAGCAGGACCAGCAGTGTCATTAGACTTAACAAACGAGGATCGGATGTCGTCAACCTTCTTTTCAAAGTGGTTGACGAAGTCATCCACAGAGAGGGAGGAGGGGGGGGGGGGGGTGGGGGGGAGGATTCAGCAGTGAGGAGAATGTGGCAAAGAGCTTCCTAGGGTTAGAGGCAGATGCTTGGAATTTAGAGTGGTAGAAAGTGGCCTTAGCAGCAGAAACAGATGAAGAAAATGTAGAGAGGAGGGAGTGAAAAGATGCCAGGTCGGCAGGGAGTTTAGTTTTCTTCCATTTCCGCTCAGCTGCCCGGAGCTCTGCTCTGTGAGCTCGCAATGAGTCATCAAGCCACGGAGCTGGAGGGGAGGACCGAGCCGGCCGGGAGGATAGGGGACACAGGGAGTCAAAGGATGCAGAAAGGGAGGAGAGGAGGGTTGAGGAGGCAGAATCAGGAGATTGGAGGGAGAAAGATTGAGCAGAGGGAAGAGATGATAGGATGGAAGAGGAGAGAGTAGTGGGAGAGAGAGAGCGAAGGTTGCGGCGGGGCGTTACCATCTGTGTAGGGGCAGAGTGAGTAGTGTTGGAGGAGAGCGAGAGAGAAAAGGATACAAAGTAGTGGTCGGAGACATGGAGGGGAGTTGCAGTGAGATTAGTAGAAGAGCAACATCTAGTAAAGATGAAGTCAAGCGTATTGCCTGCCTTGTGAGTAGGGGGGGACGGTGAGAGGGTGAGGTCAAAAGAGGAGAGGAGTGGAAAGAAGGAGGAGTCAAATGTAGACATAGGGAGGTTGAAATCCCCCAAAACTGTGAAGGGTGAGCCATCCTCAGGAAAGGAACTTATCAAGGCGTCAAGCTCATTGATGAACTCTCCAAGGGAACCTGGAGGGCGATAGATGACAAGGATATTAAGCTTAAATGGGCTAGTGACTGTGACAGCGTGGAATTCAAATGAGGAGATAGACAGATGGGTTAGGGGAAAAATTGAGAATGACCACTTGGGAGAGATGAGGATTCCTGTGCCACCACCCCTCTGACCAGATGCTCTCGGGGTATGCGAGAACACATGGTCAGACGAGGAGAGAGCAGTAGGAGTAGCAGTGTTTTCAGTGGTAATCCATGTTTCCGTCAGCGCCAGGAAGTCGAGGGACTGGAGGTTAGCATAGGCTGGGATGAAGTCAGCTTTGTTGGCAGCAGAACGGCAGTTCCAGAGGCTGCCTGAGACCTGGAACTCCAGGTGTGGGGTGCGTGCAGGGACCACCAGGTTAGAGAGGCAGCAGCCACGCGGTGTGAGGCGTTTGTGTAGCCTGTGCGGAGAGGAGAGAACAGGGATAGGCAGAGGCATAGTTGACAGGCTGTAGCAGATGGCTACAATAATGCAGAGGAGATCGGAATGAAATGAACTAAACATCTGGGAAAGGAGAGAGCAGGGCCTCCCTCACCAAAAAAAATATATAACTCTCCCAACTTCCACCTCAGAAACTATAATTGTTTCACTGAACCACCCGAATAAAACTCTCCCAACTTCCACTTTAGAAATTAGAATTGTTGTAAACTACAGCGGTTCAATGTTTCAATGAATAGACTCAACTTACTTTATTCAGCTAGCTAACTATGACGCCATAGCTAACTAGCATGCTAGCATCCAATAACACACAGTTTAGCACCAATACTTGGTTACAACAAACTACCAGTAGTGTGTGAACACACTAAACAGATAATTCGTGTCCGTGTCTAGTTCTTTCATAACGCAGCAATAATTAAACGTTGGCTAGCTAGCACAAAGATATTGTATTTAGCTACCACAGTACAGCTAGCTGGTAGTGTTGGCTAGCTAGCAATGGCTGCTGTGTTGACTTTGTTTGAAAACGGCGTCGCTGCGAACGAATGTAGCTGGCTAAAAGGATATTGTTTTTAGTTGCTACCGTTGCTAATAGCTACTCGCCAGCTAATCCAGGAGGTGAGTTAGCTAGCTAGCTTCGTGCTACACCCGGCACCGCCGAATACAAAAGTAACCTACAATAACTACATACAACAACTACCCACAACAGCCCACGATGCCTACCTATACTACCTATTAATATACAGCCCAACGATGCCTACCTATAATACCTAACTACAATCTAAATACATAGTTTAAGCCTTACTCGACAAAGCCCAAGCTTTGTATAAAGCCAAACTTACCCAACGCCAGCTGTCTGGGTGGCAGACTGCAATCAGTAGCTGTAATTAAGTACAGCAGCTACCAACCACCTAACGTTAATGCCTCGGATAATGAGGTTAGAAAAACAGCTGAATGGTAGGCAGCTAGCTGGCTCAATCACAGGTACTCTTAAGCGTGAAATAACATTGGAAACAACTAACCACAGTTGCTAAAAGTTACCAGTAGCTACCCGCTAGCTAGCTAGCTAGCTTTGTTGGTCCAAGTAGTGGGTAAGATAGCCTCGTGCTTCGCCGGGGTCCGCCGAATACAATACTTACCTACAATAACCTACAATAACCTACAATAACTACCTGAGTAAACTACCTATAATACCTAACTACAATACCTACCTACAATCTAAATACATGGTTTAAGCTTTACTCAACACCATATAAGAAGCCAAGCTTACCTCCTGCTAGAGAAAACACAACCTCTCCCGACAACCGCTCCCAGGTGTCAACTCAACACGCCGTGTTTGGAGGAGGAGGAATGCTACCTATGACCCCAAGAACACCATCCCCACCGTCAAACATGGAGGTGGAAACATAATGCTTTGGGGGTGTTTTTCTGCTAAGGGGACAGGACAACTTCACCGCATCAAAGGGACGATGGACGGGGCCATGTACCGTCAAATCTTGGGTGAGAATCTCCTTCCCTCAGCCAGGGCATTGAAAATGGGTCGTGGATGGGTATTCTAGCATGACAATGACCCAAAACACACGGCCAAGGCAACAAAGGAGTGGCTCAAGAAGAAGCACATTAAGGTCCTGGAGTGGCCTAGCCAGCCTCCAGACCTTAATCCCATAGAAAATCTGTGGAGGGAGCTGAAGGTTCGAGTTGCCAAACGTCAGCTTCGAAACCTTAATGACTTGGAGAAGATCTGCAAAGAGGAGTGGGACAAAATCCCTCCTGACATTTTTGACATGCGTTTTTCTGGATTTTGTTGTTGTTATTCTGTCTCTCACTGTTCAAATAAATCTACCATTAAAATTATAGATTGATAATTTCTTTGTCAGTGGGAAACGTACAAAATCAGCAAGGGATCAAATATTTTTTTCCCTCACTGTACTGTACTGTAAACTTCTAAAGTATATAGTAACATGATTTATCAATCTGCTGTAGATTTGCCAATCGGTTGTGCAGCAAGACTTATTTGGGATTGGAAGTGATGCAGACAATTACATTGATAGAAGATACAATCTATCTGCAATATTAAGCTGATCCATCCCCCCGAAAAAAAATAAAAATAAAAAAAAATAAAAAAGACTTATTTGCCAAATTATATATTGACAACCAAATGTTCAGAGACACAAAGACTACTCCATGGCTATTTTAAAAGTTGTAATAGAGGAGTCAAATATTGGAGCACCTGATACTAGCAATGATAGGGATTGTAATATTGAATAACATTTATAGTAAGTATAGTATTTTATAAAAGGATAAAACGATATAACAAGCAAAATAATACATATTTAAATACAAATAATTAGAACATGGCTTTTTTGGCGGGAGGTTGTTGTTTTGGCGGATGGTTGTTGTGGTTGGTCCTGTGTTCTCTCTGGCCTCCATTCCCCCTTGCGGCAGATGTGGATGCGGGTGCGTTTGCACGCTCGGCCCATTTCTTCCCCAGTCAACCATGTGGTGTGCATTTTTGTGTTTGAAAAGGTGCGGCGTTAAGTGAGTGAGAGGGGAAATGGTTGCATATCCCAGAGCCGACCGGGGGTCTATGAGCAGGGGTACTGAGAGAGAGCTTTCAATTTTGTGTAGATGAGGGATATACATTTTTAAATATAGTATACATCTAATCTAATTTTTCATTGTCCTATCATGATGGAAAGATCCCTAACCCTATAACCTGGACACCCACCTGAGCGACCCATACACCAAAGAGAAGTTCCCATCTCTTTTATGGACCTGCTGTGAATATGCAGCCTAAACAGAGAAATAAATGCAGTCAGAGACCTACTTGAGCAGCACCGCCCCCTCAAGATTCTGAGCCTGCCTGGCAGGGTTGGTCCTACAAAGCCAGAGCCCCCTGATGGGAGAGCATAATATACAAGGAAATTCTCAAAGCTGCTAATGAGAACCTTGACGACCTTTTACTTAGCCGGTGGGGATTCCGGTGGGGTACGCCCACCCGGGTAGTGGCAGTGCTGGCAACACTGGCTGCAGTAACCCATGGGGAGGGGGTCACACTCGGACAGTCAGAGAGGGGGTTTATCATTGTAGCCCAGGTGGGACAAAATAATCAAAGGTCTGACCGCATGGAGATGCTTGGGAAAATGGTTACAACAGGGGATCAGAGTGTTTGTGTCTCAGGTGAAGAGGGTGGATCTGATCTCCATCACCTAGGACTTGACATAGATTAAGTAGATTAATCAAATCTCACATTGTTATCAATTTCTGCTCAATCTGCATGCTTTCTCAATCAGCTTTAACTGTATGTGCACTCGTAAATCAAGTTATTTCTCGAGTTGGGCTCTGGGATATAACAGCCGTTGAGTATCGGATTTTATGGTGGATTGTGGAGGAGGGGGGTTGAGTGTGTTGGAGTATGTGAGTATGTGCGTGTGTGCTTGTCTGGCATCTGTTGTGGGGGGGTGGGGATGTTGGGGGGGAGGGTATGGGATGGACCACAGGAATTATTTGCTAGGATAATAATTGTTTGTCAATGAATTAAATGTAATACAATGGCAATCTGGGATATATGTTAGAATCCTACGCGTGAACTGCCGACATTATTACGCATATTAATTGATAATGATGGAAAATAGGAAATGCATAATTAAAAAAAAATAGTTATATATATATATAGAGGTGAAAGCATTGGAAATGCTTTTGGTGGTTAATCTGCTTCTGTCTTGTGGGTGGTACTGTGTGCTGTTTTCGATGGATGGGTCCTGGCCTCTCGGGGCCTTAGGGACACGGAGGGACGTGGGTGGGATGCTGATCACTGGGATGACGGCTCAACTTGGGATGGGGAGGGGCTTTAGCGGGGGAATTAGTGGAGAACAATTGAAGGGTTACTCCGTAGCAATGCAAATATCACGGTACAGCTATATGGACACTCAATCATTACGCTATTTTTTATTGGTAAATTTACAAACATATATAATGATAAATAGACTTGAAACTTGTATCTCATTATGGTGTATGGTGAAATAAGTATAGCCAGTTATAATTGTAAGGGCTTAGCTGATAATAACAAAAGAAGAACAATATTTACATGGCTCAAAGAGAAGGAATATAATATCTATTGTATACAGGAAACTCATTCAACAATTCGAGATGAAGTAGCGTGGAAAAAAGAATGGGGGGGGGGGGGGGGGGGATATACTTCTCCCATGGGCAAAGAAATTCAAAAGGGGTGATGATATTAATTAACAGTAATTTCGATCCGAATGTGCAAATTGTACAAATAGATACACAAGGTAGATGGATTATTTTAAATATGTTATTGGACCATAAACAGATATGGCTCATTAACCTTTACGGACCAAATAATGATGATCCACAATTGTTTGACAATATATATATAATAAATTATCAAGCCTGCAAGCAACTCAAGACAATATTATTATGGTGGGGGATTATAATACTGTTTTAAATAGCTCAATGGACCGTAAAGGAAATCACACCACAAACAATCACCCACATGCTCTTAAGGAAATTGTGAATGTCATGGATACATTAGAACTAGTAGATATATGGAGGCTTAAATATACTGATCTAGTGAGATATGCATGGCGGAGACTGAATCAAGCTAGTCGTCTTGACTTCTTTCTTATCTCATTCTCGTTGGCACCAAAAGTAAAAAAAAGTGTTGATAGGGGACAGAATGCGGTCGGACCATCATATAATAGGCATATACATTACTCTTACGAATTTCCACGTGGGCGAGGATATTGGAAATTTAATCAAAGCCTATTGGATGATTATTTATTTATAATTAGAACAAAGGAATTTATAACTGACTTTTTCCAACATAACATAGGTACAGCGAATCCCCTTATTGTATGGGACACCTTTAAATGTGCCTTTAGAGGCCATGCAATTCAGTACTCATCTCGAAAACAAAAGCAATTTAGGTCAAAAGAGTTTATACTAAGAAAGGAAATAGAAAGTCTAACAGAACAGATAGATGGCAATAAAAACTGTAACATAGAGGCTCAGAATAAATTAGAGGAAAAACAAAAAGAAATGGAGAAACTTATTCAAGAAAGATCAAGTGTAATATATTATAAAAATAAAGCAAACTGGATGGAATATGGGGAAAAATGCACAAAATTCTTTTTTAATCTTCAACATAGGAATACTACCAAAAAGAACTTAATGACACTGGTTACAATTGACGGAGTCACCCATAATTCACCAAATGATATTTTGAAGGAAGAAACTAAGTACTTTAAGCATATGTTTTCTTTTCAGTCGCCTCCATCTCCTCTAACTGAAGCTAATTGTAGAGATTTTTTTCTTCTATTGATAATGTCAAATTAACAGCCACACAGAAAGACTAATGTGAAGGTGAAATTACAGAGGAGGAACTTCTGGATGCAATTAAAGACTTTAAGTCTGGGAAAACTCCAGGGTTGGATGGCATACCAGTCGAGGTATACCAAACCTTTTTTGATATACTAAGAGGACCGTTATTAGCATGTTTTAACCACTCCTATGTAAATGGTAGATTATCTGACACTCAAGAAGAAGGTCTGATCTCATTATTACTGAAACAGGATACAAGTGGAAAATATAAAGATCCAGTCCATTAACAAAATTGGAGGCCCCTTACACTTCAGTGTTGTGATGCAAAAATCCTAGCAAAATGTATAGCGCATAGAATTAAAAAGGTATTGTCGGATATTATTCATTCTAATCAGACAGGTTTTTTACATGGAAGATACATTGGAGATAATATAAGGCAAGTATTGGAAACAATAGAACACTATGGAAAATATGGGAAACCAGGCCTGCTATTCATAGCAGACTTCGAAAAGGCATTTGATAAAGTTCGACTGGGGTTTATATATAAATGCCTGGAGCATTTCAATTTTGGAGAATCTCTTATAAAATGGGTCAAAATCATGTATAGTAACCCTAGGTGTAAAATAGTAAATAATGGCTATTTCTCAGAAAGTTTTAAACTGTCAAGAGGAGTGAAACAAGGTTGTCCACTATCGGCATATCTATTTATTGTGGCCATCGAGATATTAGATATTAAAATCAGATCCAATAATAATATCAGAGGATTAGAAATACAGGGCTTAAAAACAAAGGTGTCATTGTAAGCTGATGATTCATGTTTTCTTTTAAATCCACAACTAGAATCCCTCCACAGCCTCATAGAGGATCTAGATACATTTTCTAACCTCTCTGGATTACAACCAAATTATGACAAATGTACTATATTACGTATTGGATCACTAAAAAATACAATTTTTACATTACCATGTAGTTTACCAATAAAATGGTCTGATGGTGATGTGGATATACTCGGAATACATATCCCAAAGGAAATAAATGATCTCACTTCAATAAATTTTAATAGAAAGTTAGCAAAAATAGATAAGATCTTACTACCATGGAAAGGCAAATACCTGTCAATTTGTGGAAAAATCACCCTGATTAACTCTTTAGTATTATCCCAGTTTACCTATTTGCTTATGGTCTTGCCTACGCCTAGCGAACAGTTTTTTAAATTATATGAGAAAAAAATATTCAATTTTATTTGGAACGGCAAGCCAGACAAAATTAAAAGAGCATATTTATATAATGAATATGAATTCGGAGGTCAGAAATTATTAAATATTAAAGCATTAGACCTATCACTAAAAGCTTCAGTCATACAAAAGTTATACTTAAATCCGAACTGGTTCTCAAGCAAATTAGTAAGATTGTCTTACCCAATGTTCAAGAAAGGCCTTTTTCCCTTTATTCAGATTACAACCTCTCACTTTCAGTTATTTGAAAAGAAAATAATCTCCCAAATGTCACTATTTCTAAAATAAGCCATAGAAAGTTGGTTGCAATTTCAATTTAATCCTCCAGAAACGACAGAACAAATAATGCAACAAATATTGTGGTTAAATTCAAATATACTAATTGACAAAAAACCTTACTTTTTTGACAGAATGTTTAAAAAAGGTATAATCTTCGTAAATGATATCATCGGTAGGACTGGTGGAGTTATGTCGCACATGCAGCTGACAAAAACATATGGAAATGTCTGCTCTACCCAAAATTACAACCAAATAATTGCAGCCTTACCGCAAAAGTGGAAGAGGAAAGTGGAAGGGGGAGAAAGTAAGGAACTTGTCTGTCGGCCTTGCATTAAAGAACATAATTGGTTAAGGAAAACTGTGATAAATAAAAAAGTATATCAGTTTCATTTAGGACCAAAGGATTGACAGCCGTCCCATATAGATTGCAAAATAGTTGGGAAGAGATCTTTGACGTACCGATCCCATGGCATAGTGTTTATGAACTGACACGCAAAACGACACCGGATTCAAAACTTTGAATCTTTCAATTTAAATTATTATATAAAATTATTGCTACCAATAGAATGTTATTTATATGGGGGATACAATCTTCCCAGCTCTGCAGATTTTGCTGTGAAGAGACAGAATCATTAGATCATTTGTTTTGGTTCTGTCCATTTGTAGCTTGTTTTTGGACACAGGTCCAGGAATGGCTAAAGGATTGCAATATTTACCTGGAACTAACCTTGCAGATAGCATTACTGGGTGATCTGAAAAGTCATAGTCAATCAATCAATAATATAATAATACTTTTAGCAAAAATGTTTATTTTTAATTCACAATCTGTAGAAGCAATGAGAATAGAAAGGTTCAGAACTTTTGTAAAACATCACAGTACGGTTGAAATATATATGGCAAATAGAAATCCTATATGGATGGTGTTAAGAGATAGATGGGAGGTATTGAATAGAGTTGAAGGATGGGACTAATAACAAACAACAACAAATAATAACAAAGATAGCTAATAATGTAAGCATACTGTGTCCATAATAAGTATATAGGTTGTATGTTGGGAGCTTTTGGGAAAGAGCACAGTTAGAAAGATATGGCATATAGAAGCAAACCGGATGGACACCATGAAAGTGATCGGAGAGGTTGAGAGTAGAAGAAGTTCAGGAGCAATAAAAAAAAAAAAAAAAATATATATATATATATATATATATATATATAATAGAATTATTGTAAAATTAACTCTGTCCATAAGGTGTAGATAGTAAGTATAGACCGGAAGTAGAGGCCTGGGCATTGTTGTTCACTAATTTACTCCAAGTAGGGAAAGGATGGTGGGGTTGAAAAGTAATAAAGGGGAGTATATATATATAAAAATAAAAAAAACATGGGGGATTGGAAGTGATGCAGACAATTACATTGATAGAAGATACAATCTATCTGCAATATTAAGCTGATCCATTCCCCCCGAAAAAAAAAAAAATACTTATTTGCCATTCCTTTTGCCTCATCCCTCTCAACCATAAAATTTTTCAATTCCTCATCAATCCACTGGGATTTAACAGTAGATGCAGGCAAGAGTGTGCAAGGCGGTATTGAATGTGTCACTGTCTGTCACCTTGATTACTCAAAATTCTCTCGACCTGTGCACCTACGTTGTAAACTTTCAAATTTGACTATCGATGTTACATTGAGCTGGGTGAATGGAATATGAGTAACAGTCATCCAATATGCTGTAATAGAAATAATTCCAAAAATCATCCTCCCTCACCTTACACGGCACCGACCGCCACTGCTATACACTTCTGGAATTGAGGGTGTTCGTATTGAGCTAGAACATAGACAGGTGTTAAGTTAGAATACACTTCTATATGTTCATGTGTTGACAGCATGATGCTGCTAGCTGCTCCTCTTACAGCTGCTCTGTAAGCGTTATCAGTATGTTTGGCATGCAGAACATGCATCATCCTGTTAGCGTTCATATGTTAATGACACAGCTTTACTTGTCTGTGGGATTCATTTTCATTCATTATCAAAACATATCACACAATGAGGAAAACTTTCCCCAAACCATTTGCTGTTCTGTTTTAATTTGTTTCTCCTATATCGAACATGCCTTTTGTTTTCACCCTCCATTTGGCAAATCTGACAATAACTCTATCCTCCTGATTCCTGCTTATAAGCAAAAACTAAAGCAGGAAGCACCAGTGACTCGGTTAATAAAAAAGTGGTCAGATGACGCAGATGCTAAGCTACAGGACTGTTTTGCTAGCACAGACTGGAACATGTTCCGGGATTCTTCAGATAGCATTGAGGAGTACACCACATCAGTCACTGGCTTCATCAATAAGTGCATTGATGACGTCGTCCCCACAGTGACCGTACGTACATACCCCAACCAGAAGCCATGGATTACAGGCAACATCCGCACTGAGCTAAAGGGTAGAGCTGCTGCTTTCAAGTAGCGGGACTCTAACCCGGACGCTTATAAGAAATCCCGCTATGCCCTCCGACGAACCATCAAACAGGCATAGAGTCAATACATGACTAAGATTGAATCGTACTACACCGGCTCTGATGCTCGTCGGATGTGGCAGGGCTTGAAAACTATTACAGACTACAAAAGGGAAGCACAGCCACGAGCTGCCCAGTGACACAAGTCTACCAGACGAGCTAAACCACTTCTATGCTCGCTTCGAGGCAAGCAACACTGAAGCATGCATGAGAGCACCAGCTGTTCCGGATGACTATGTGATCACACTCCCCGTAGCCAATGTGAGTAAGTATTTTAAGCAGGTCAACATTCACAAGGCCACAGGGCCAGACGGATTACCAGGACGTGCATGTGCTGACCAACTGGCAAGTGTCTTCACTGACATTTTCAACATGTCCCTGACTGAGTCTGTAATACCAACATGTTTCAAGCAGACCACCATAGTCCCCGTGCCCAAGGACACTAAGATAACCTGCCTAAATGACTATCGACCCATAGCACTGACGTCTGTAGCCATGAAGTGCTTTGAAAGGCTGGTCATGGCTCACATTAACAGCATTATCCCAGAAACCCTAGACCCACTACAATTTGCATACCGCCCCAACAGATCCACAGATGATGCAATCTCTATTGCACTCCACACTGACCTTTCCCACCTGGACAAGAGGAACACCTACGTGAGAATGCTATTCATTGACTACAGCTCAGCATTCTACACCATAGTGCCCTCAAAGCTCATCACTAAGCTAAGGATCCTGGGACTAAACACCTCCCTCTGCAACTGGATCCTGGACTTCCTGACGGGCCGCCCCCAGGTGGTAAGGGTAGGTAACAACACATCTGCCACACTGATCCTCAAAACGGGGGCCCCTCAGGGGTGCGTGCTCAGTCCCCTCCTGTACTGCCTGTTCACCCATGACTGCATGGCCAGGCACGATTCCAACACCATCATTAAGTTTGCCGACGACACAACAGTGGTAGGCCTGATCACCGACAACGATGAGACAGCCTTGTCATTTTCTAATAATTGCGCCAACAGTTGTTGCCTTCTCACCAAGCTGCTTGTCTATTGTCCTGTAGCCCATCCCAGCCTTGTGCAGGTCTACAATTTTATCCCTGATGTCCCTATACAGCTCTCTGGTCTTGGCCATTGTGGAGAGGTTGGAGTCTGTTTGATTGAGTGTGTGGACAGGTGTCTTTTATACAGGTAACGAGTTCAAACAGGTGCAGTTAATACAGGAAATGAGTGGAGAACAGGAGGGCTTCTTAAAGAAAAACTAACAGGTATGTGAGAGTCGGAATTCTTACTGGTTGGTAGGTGATCAAATACTTATGTCATGCAATAAAATGCAAATTAATTACTTAAAAATCATACAATGTGATTTTCTGGATTCCATCTCTCACAGCTGAAGTGTACCTTTGAATTACAGACCTCTACATGCTTTGTAAGTAGGAATACCTGCAAAATCGGCAGTGTATCAAATACTTGTTCTGCCCACTGTATATATACAGTTGAAGTCGGAGGTTTACATACACCTTAGCCAAATACATTTAAACTCAGTTTTTCACAATTCCTAACATTTAATCCTAGTAAAAATTCCCTGTCTTAGGTCAGTTAGGATCACCACTTTATTTTAAGAATGTGAAATGTCAGAATAATTGTAGAGAGAATTATTTATTTCAGCTTTTATTTATTTCATCACATTCCCAGTGGGTCAGAAGTTTACACACACTCAATTAGTATTTGGTAGCATTGCCTTTAAATTGTTTAGTTTGGGTCAAACGTTTCGGGTAGCCTTCCACAACCTTCCCACAATAAATTGGGTGAATTTTGGCCCATTCCTCCTGACAGAGCTGGTGTAACTGAGTAAGGTTTGTAGGCCTCCTTGCTCGCACACGCTTTTTCAGTTCTGCCCACAAATGTTCTATAGGATTGAGGTCAGGGCTTTGTGATGGCCACTCCAATACCTTGACTTTGTTGTCCTTAAGCCATTTTGCCACAACTTTGGAAGTATGCTTGGGGTCATTGTCCATTTGGAAGACCCATTTGCGACCAAGCTTTAACTTCCTGACTGATGTCTTGAGATGTTGCTTCAATATATCCACATCATTTTCCTTCCTCATGATGCCATCTATTTTGTGAAGTTCACCAGTCCCTCCTGCAGCAAAGCACCCCCACAGCATGATGCTGCCACCACCGTGCTTCACGGTTGGGATGGTGTTCTTCGGCTTGTCAGCAGTCCCCTTTTTCCTTTAAACATAACGATGGTCATTATGGCCAAACAGTTCTATTTTTGTTTCATCAGACCAGAGGACATTTCTCCAAAAAGTACGATCTTTGTCCCCATGTGCAGTTGCAAACCGTAGTCTGGCTTTTTTATGGCGGTTTTGGAGCAGTGGCTTCTTCCTTGATGAGCGGCCTTTCAGGTTATGTCGATATTGGACTTGTTTTACTGTGGATATATATACTTCTGTACCTGTTTCCTCCAGCATCTTCACAAGGTCCTTTGCTGTTGTTCTGGGATTGATTTGCACTTTTCGCACCAAAGTACGTTAATCTCTAGGAGACAGAACGCGTCTCCTTCCTGAGCAGTATGACAGCTGCGTGGTCCCATGGTGTTTATACTTGCATACTATTGTTTGTACAGATGAACGTGGTACCTTCAGGCGTTTGGAAATTGCTCCCAAGGATGAACCAGACTTGTGGAGATCAACAAAAACAAATTCTGAGGTCTTGGCTGATTTTCTTTTGATTTTCCCATGATGTCAAGCAAAGAGGCACTGAGTTTGAAGGTAGGCCTTGACATACATCCACAGGTACACCTCCAATTGACTCAAATGATATCAATTAGCCTATCAGAAGCTTCTAAAACCATGACATCATATTCTGGAATTTTCCAAGCTGTTTAAAAGGCACAGTCAACTTAGTGTATGTAAACTTCTGACCCACTGGAATTGTGATACAGTGAATAATAAGTGAAATAATCTGTCTGTAAACAATTGTTGGAAAAATGACTTGTGTCATGCACAAAGTAGATGTCCTAACCGACTTGCCAAAACTATAGTTTGTTAACAAGACATTTGTGGAGTGGTTGTTTTAATGACTCCAACCTAAGTGTATGTAAACTTCCGACTTCAACTGTGTGTGTGTATATATATATATATATATATATATATATATATATATATATATATATATATTTACATTTACATTTTAGTCATTTAGCAGACGCTCTTATCCAGAGCGACTTACAGGAGCAATTAGGGTTAAGTGCCTTGCTCAAGGGCACATTTACGTCATTTAGCAGTCATTTATATATATATATATATAGTACCACACAAAAGTTTGGACACACCTACTCATTCAAGGGTTTTTCTTTATTTTTACAAATTTTTACATTGTAGAATATTAGTGAAGACATTACAACTATGAGATAACACATATGGAATCATGTAGTATCCAAAAAAGTGTTATGAAAATCAAAATATATTTAAGATTTGAGATTCTTCAAATAGCCACCCTTTGCCTTGATGACAGCTTTGCACACTCTTGGCATTCTCTCAACCAGCTTCACCTGGAATGCTTTTCCAACAGTCTTGAAGGTGTTCCCACATATGCTTAGCACTTGTTGGCTGCTTTTCCTTCACTCTGCCGTCCGACTCATCCCAAACCATCTCAATTGGGTTGAGGTCGGGGGATTGTGGAGGCCAGGTCATCTGATGCAGCACTCCATCACTCTCCTTCTTGGTCAAATAGCCCTTACACAGCCTGGAGGTGTGTTGGGTCATTGTCCTGTTAAAAAACAAATGATAGTCCCACTAAGCCCAAACCAGATGGGATGGCGTATCACTGCAGAATACTGTGGTAGCCATGCTGGTTAAGTGTGCCTTGAATTCTAAATAAATCACAGACAGTGTCACCAGCAAAGCACCCCCACACCATAACGCCTCATCCTCCATGCTTTACAATGGTAACTACACATGCGGAGATCATCCATTCACCCACACCGCATCTCACAAAGACACAGTGGTTGGAACCAAAAATCTCAAATTTGGACTCCAGACCAAAGGACACATTTCCACTGGTCTAATGTCCATTGCGCGTGTTTCTTGGCCCAAGCAGGTATCTTCTTCTTATTGGTGTCCTTTAGTAGTGGTTTCTTTACAGCATTTCGACCATGAAGGCCTGATTCACACAGTCCCTTCTGAACAGTTGATGTTGAGATGTGTTTGTGACTTTAACTCTGTGAAGCATTTATTTGGGCTGCAATTTCTGAGGCTGGTAACTCTAATGTACTTATCCTCTGCAGCAGAGGTAACTGGGTCTTCCTTTCCTGTGGCGGTCCTCATGAGAGCCAGTTTCATCATAGTGCTTGAAGGTAGTGTGTGTATATACAGTGGGGAGAACAAGTATTTGATACACTGCCGATTTTGCAGGTTTTCCTACTTACAAAGCATGTAGAGGTCTGTAATTTTTTTCATAGGTACACTTCAACTGTGAGAGATGTGTACTTAAAAATCACATTGTATGATTTTTAAGTAATTAATTTGCATTTTATTGCATGACATAAGTATTTGATCACCTACCAACCAGTAAGAATTCCGGCTCTCACAGACCTGTTAGTTTTTTCCACTCATTACCTGTATTAACTGCACCTGTTTGAACTCGTTACCTGTATAAAAGACACCTGTCCACACACTCAATCAAACAGACTCCAACCTCTCCACAATGGCCAAGACCAGCGAGCTGTGTAAGGACATCAGGGATAAAATTGTAGACCTGCACAAGGCTGGGATGGGCTACAGGACAATAGGCAAGCAGCTTGGTGAGAAAGCAACAACTGTTGGCGCAATTATTAGAAAATGGAAGAAGTTCAAGATGACGGTCAATCACCTCGGTCTGGGGCTCCATGCAAGATCTCACCTCGTGGGGCATCAATGATGATGAGAAAGGTGAGGGATCATCCCAGAACTACACGGCAGGACCTGGTCAATGACCTGAAGAGAGCTGGGACCACAGTCTCAAAGAAAACCATTAGTAACACACTACGCCGTCATGGATTAAAATCCTGCAGCGCATGCAAGGTCCCCCTGCTCAAGCCAGCGCATGTCCAGGCCCGTCTGAAGTTTGCCAATGACCATCTGGATGATCCAGAGGAGGAATGGGAGAAGCTCATGTGGTCTGATGAGACAAAAATATAGCTTTTTGGTCTAATCTCCACTCGCCGTGTTTGGAGGAAGAAGAAGGATGAGTATAACCCCAAGAACACCATCCCAACCGTGAAGCATGGAGGTGGAAACATCATTCTTTGGGGATGCTTTTCTGCAAAGGGGACAGGATGACTGCACCATATTGAGGGGAGGATGGATGAGGCCATGTATCGCGAGATCTTGGCCAAAAACCTCCTTCCCTCAGTAAGAGCATTGAAGATGGGTCTTGGTTGGGTCTTCCAGCATGACAACGACCCGAAACACACAGCCAGGGCAACTAAGGAGTGGCTCCGTAAGAATCATCTCAAGGTCCTGGAGTGGCCTAGCCAGTCTCCAGACCTGAACCCAATAGAAAATCTTTGGAGGGAGCTGAAAGTCCGTATTGCCCAGCGACAGCCCCGAAACCTGAAGGATCTGGAGAAGGTCTGTATGGAGGAGTGGGCCAAAATCCCTGCTACAGTGTGTGCAAACCTGGTCAAGACCTACAGGAAACGTATGATCTCTGTAATTGCAAACAAAGGTTTCTGTACCAAATATTAAGTTCTGCTTTTCTGATGTATCAAATACTTATGTCATGCAATAAAATGCAAATTAATTACTTAAAAATCATACAATGTGATTTTCTGGATTTCTGTTTTAGATTCCATCTCTCACAGTTGAAGTGTACCTACGATAAAAATGACAGACCTCTACATGCCTTGTAAGTAGGAAAACCTGCAAAATCGGCAGTGTATTAAATACTTGTTCTCCCCACTGTATATATATATATATATAATGTATCTGCTATAATTTATTATAACCGACAATAACTTTTGAACATCAGATCGGTGGTTACTTACCTACATTTCGGCTTCAACTTCGACTTCGACTCATCTGCCCTGGACTCTTTCTGTAATTTTCGGGGTATACAAGAGGAAACACTGGCATGAGAGGCAAGAGAGGGGGAGTCCTGACGAGATTAAGGAGAAGGGGGAACTGGCCACCTCTTCCCTCCATTCTATTGGCCACTTGATAATAAGGTGGATGACCTCCGATCGCGGATTTGCTACCAACGGGACTCTTGTAACTGCAATATTCTCTGCTTTTCTGAAACATGGCTTTCAGACAAGATACCCCCCATGGCTATCCAACTCAATGTATTCACCAAGCAGACTGGACATTGGCGTCAGGGAAATTGTGAGGGGTTTGCCTCTTCATCAACAAGAAATGGGGTGCTGACTTGAGCGAAGTGGAAGTCTCTATCCACTATTCAGCCGTCTTGGAATACCTGATGCTCAAATGCCGAACCTTCTACCTCCCAAGGGAGTTTTCAGCTGTTATATACATTCCACCTCAGGACAAAAATAATAACAAGCTGGCACTTACCAACTGTTCGAGGCTATAAACAAGCATGAAAACTTGCACCCGGAGTCTGCTTTTCTTGTTGCCGGCATGCGTTATTAAGACACGTGATGCCCAACTTCCATCAACATGTCTCCTTCGCCACTAGGGGCGATAAAGTCCTAGACCACTGTTACTCTACCCACAAGCAAGCATACAAGGCCCTCCCTCGTCCCCGATTCGGCAAATCATTTCATGACTCCGTACTCCTGCTTCCTGTTTACAAGCAAAAGCTCAAACAGGAAGTACTCGTGACTCGCTCCGTTGAGAAATGGTCATCAGAATCAGAGATTGTGCTACAGGACTGCTTTGCTAGCGCTGATTGGAATATGTTCAGAGACTCCACCGACAACATCAACGAGCTAACCACCTCCGTCACTGGTTTCATTAGGAAATGCATTGGTGACTTAGTCCCAACAGTGAAGTTCGCTGCTTCCCCAATTGAAAGCCCTGGATTAAGACAGAGCGGGGCCCCCACCGATCCAGAGGACTGGGTGATCTCGCTCTCCAAGGCCGATATGAGTATGGTCTTTAATCAGGTCAACACTCGCAAGGCCGCGGGGCCGGACGGTATTCCCGGGCGCGTTCTCAGAACATTCGCAGAACAGCTGGCAGGCATATTCACGGCCATTTTCAACCTATCCTTGTCCCAGTCTGTAATCCCCACGTCTTAAGCTGACCACCATCATTCCTGTTCCCAAAAACTCTAAGGCTTCATGCCACAATGACTACTGCTATGTAACACTCACATCTGTAATCATGAAGTACTTTGAAAGGCTGGTAATTTACAACTCCATCATCCCAGACACCCTGGACCCACTCCAATTGGTATACCGCCCCAACAGATCCACAGATTACTAAATCTCTATTGCCCTCCACACTGCCCTCTACCACCTGGATAAGACGAACACCTATGTGAGAATGTTGTTAATTGATTACAGCTCAGCGTTCAACACCATAGTGCCCTCCAAGCTCATCACTAAGCTCAAGACCCTGGGACTGAACACCTCCCTCTGCAACTGAATCCTGGACTTCCTGACGGTCTGCCCCCAGGTGGTAAGGGTAGGCAACAACACATCCGCCACGCTGACCCTTTAACACGGGGGCCCCTCAGGGGTGCCTGCTTAGTCCCCTCCTGTACATCCTGTTCACCCACGACTGTGTGGCCACGCACGACTCCCAGACCATCATTAAGTTTGCTGATGACACAACGCTGGTATGCCTGACCACCAACAACGACGAGACAGCCTATAGGGAAGGAAGTCAGTGACCTGGCAGTGTGGTGCCAAGACAACAACCTTTTCCTCAACATTAGCAAGACAAAGGAGCTGATCGTGGACTACAGGAAATGGAGGGCCAAGCACGCCCCTGCCTACATCGACGGGGTTGTAGTGGAGCGGGTCGAGAGCTTCATGTTCCTCTGGGTCCACATTACTAAGGAATGATCATGGCCCACACATACCAACACAGTCGTTAAGAAGGCACGACAACGCCTCTTCCCCCTCAGGAGGCTGAAAAGATTTGGAATGGGCTCTCAGATCCCTAAAAAGTTATACAGCTGCACCATTGAGAGCATCTTGACTGGCTGCATCACCGCTTTGTATGGCAACTGTTTGGCATCCAACCACAAGGTGCTAGAGAGGGTAGTGCCTGCTGCCGAGTACATCACTGGGGTCGAGCTCCCTGCCATCCAGGACCTCTATACCAGGCAATGTCAGAAGAAGGCCCCAAAAAATGTCAAAGACTCCAGCCATCCAAGTGATATACTGTTCTCTCTGTTACCACATGGCAAGCTGTGTCGATGCTCCAAGTCTGGAACTGACAGGACCCTGAACAGCTTCTACCCCCAAGCAATAAGACTGCCAAGCGACCCGGAATATCTGCATTGACCACCCCCCCCCCCCCCCCCCCCCTTGCACTAACTCTTTTGACTCATCACATACAGTACAATGCTGCTACTGCTTATTATCTATCCTGTTGCCTAGTCACTTTACCCTTACCCATATATCCATATCTACCTCAATTACCTCATACCCCTGCACATCGTCCCTGTACTGATACCCTGTGTATATAGCCAAGTTATCGTTACTTATTGTATATTTATTCCACATGTAATTATCTATTATTTTACTATTTTTCTCTCTGCATTGTTGGGAAGGACCTGTAAGTAAGCATTTCACTGTTGGTCTACACCTGTTGTTTACGAAGCATGTGACAAATAACATTTGATTTGATATATGCAATATGCTTTAGCAAATTGATACCAGACACCAAAAATGGGACAGCTAATTTTCCCTCCAAAAAGAAAGGACTTGCTCAGCGAAGTGAGAGCGAAAGGATGAGTTTTCTGCCAACCAACGGCTGACATTGGACACAGTACAATGCAATTACCGTGAATTAAGGCAATTTGACCAAGATGCTCGTCAGTCAGACCGACTGACACAAATATACAGCTGTTTGTGAGTGCTTAAGCTAGGCCCAGGGTACCCTGCCAGCACCCTGCCAGTTACAGAGCCCATCTGGAGGAGTCCATTGAAAAGGTGTTGAGTGGAGATCTGGGCCCTTACTAAACAAAAATGCCTCAGAGTAGCAGTGCTGATCTAGGAGCAGGTCTCCGCTGTCCAAATAATCATGTTCATTATGATCTGAAAGGCAAAACTGATCCTAGAGCAGGACTCTTATTCTGAGACACAGAACTGAGTTTGAATAGAAATGATGTAATGTTCAAATAGAGAAATACTGTTATATCTTAATCATACTTGCAATGTAGTCATATTTAGATCAAACAGGAAGTGATGTAGGGAAATTTAAAGTAGGCAACCACTACCATTAGGTGTAGGCTACCACTCTCAGTACGTCTTGATTACTGTTGATTAAAATGCTCCCATTAATGAAATAGACTGTGATTACAGTAACTATGGTAAACAGTGCAGCTTATTTAAAGCAAAGTCATGATCACAATAATCAATGTGCCTAGTTGGAGTGATTGGTTTATTCGATTATCAAGACTCAGTGGGAGAAACATCTCTTCTCTGTCCTCCTATAGGCTGACATGCAGATGGGAAATCCAGTAATTTGGTTTTACAAACAAACACAACTTTTGGACAAGTATGACTGCTCTAGAGAAATAAATAATGGGACAGGTAGGATTTTCATACATTTTGACAAAGGACATTTCAAAGTTGCTGTTATACTAAAGTTTAATAACAGTTGCAAAACATTTTGAAATGTATTTATTCAAAAAGAGATGCTATCCCTTGACAACTTATCACAGTCAGTATTCAATTTTTAGTATTCTCTCCATGGAAGGATTGGAAGTTGTTGGCAGGAAACAACACCTCAGAACCAAATGCACGGGTCAGTGGTTGTTAGCCCCAGAGAGTGACACTTCTATCTATAACGGCTAGAATAATAAAAACAGAGGGGCCTGGTGGTTTTATCGTCATGCTGATCAAACCTCTCTTTTGACTGACAGGTTTGATATTGCAGTCGGCAGGCAGGTCAATCTGCACCATCTTCAATCAAAAACCTAAAATGTATCTTTATCAAAGCTCCTTCATGTGCTGATTGTGTTATATTGTAAAGATCAAAATATTTTTTTATCACTTTGGTTTTAATTTCTGCACTTGAAGCAAAACTACCTTTCAAACAAGATAGAATAAGAAAAACTCCAATCTTCTAGCGGACCATGTTGTTTGAAATAAATAATAATTTTGGTATTTTTATTGTTGTTAATGAGAATGATTTGCCTTGTGTCTGCATGACCTAGTGCTGATTCATACCTTGCTGGTGCTTTCCCCCCAATCCATTTACAATTCTGGACATAACAGGAATCATACACTTTATTTGTTACCTTGTTCCTGCACTACCTCGGTGTTCTTTTTCAATCCACTTACAGTGATGTTGGACACAGGCAGGAGCTAATGAGTGCTATACTCACATGGTGGATGAGTGAAATTCAGGCCAGTAGTCCATGACTGCATCCCAATTGACACACTATTCCTTATAGAGTGCACAAATATTTAGGGAATAGGGTGCCATTTGGCACTTAACCCATGTCAATGTTTGATCACCGGTCCAGAGCCTGTTAACACAGCACACTTCATTTCACTCCCTCAGATCTCGTGAACTCACCACTTGTACTCCCTGAAATAGATGTTTCATGTTTTAAATGGTTATATAATTACGGATGAGGTAACACACAAATGCATTGGTTTTAATAAAATAAAAATATGTCATTTTGAAGTCTATGTCTGTAGTCCTCCAAGAAAGAGGATAGTCCGCTCTTCGATTCATGCAAGTTGGATGGAGAGTGAGGTAGTCAGTGGCAGTGTTATTTTCCCTTTCTATAATGGTTCAATAGCTGAACTGTACCCTTCAATTCTATTCTGGATGAGTCCACATCCCAGGGTCCAACAAAAATATATTTTCACCGGCTTGTCATAGAGTTTGATATGAGGACATCACTGTGTGCTTAATAGTTATAATAATACTTTAACCCTAAAAGCACAAACGGGTCAATTTTGACCGCAAGGAGTCAAAACCGTCATAATTTCCCCAAACCGAAATTTTTGGACTTTGTAATGCAACTAATTACCGACAAAAAAAATAAACAATTTACCATGGTTTCTGTGTTAATATGGAGGTTTGAAAAAGATCTAGCTAAAAATGTTGACTTAATAGTGCATTTTGTGATAAAAGCACCAAATTTGGCACAGAGGTAGATGTAGGTACCCTGAAAAGATATAGATATGGAGCCCCCCAGATTTGGGCCCCTGGGGGGCATGGCAGCCGCTATAACTGTCAATGTCTCTGTACCAAGTTGAGAGTCTCATCTTTGATGGAATTGGAACTGAGTTGATAGCCCATAGCGTTCCAAAGTTAGAGTTAAAAGTCTGATTGCACCGGCGCCCATATCGCCCATAACACCGAATTGCCATCTTAAAGGGCGACTGCACTTCCTGATTTGGCCTTGTTTTTCATCAATGTTCATTAAGAAATGCTAGAGGCCATGACTGAAGGCAAACAAGAGTTGTTTTGGGGGGGTGGTTTGATGTGCGTGTTTCTTGGGTGTGTCTTTGTCGCCATTCAATCACAACAAACAAGGACAGTAGTGTGTAGAGCGAGGTAAGCTAAGCTAGCTTTGCTATGGAGAGAACAACGTTTTTAAGTTGAGGACTTCTCCCCTCCTGACTGACTCACCATCTCAAGATGGTCAGCTAATTCAGTTCTATGTGTAGGCTACAGCTTGGCTGACCTTGTGTTTAGCCAAGCTGACAGTAGTTGGCTAGCATAGCTTGGTGATAGCTGCAGCTGGCTATCCTATCTAGCTGATATTTCTCTGTCAAATCAGTTATTGCAAGATAGTGTCTGGAATGTGTTTCATAAGACACTCGTTCTACAACACCTTGCTACGAAAGTAGCTTGCAACTTAGTTTCAACGTTTCGTCATGTCATGTAAATACATGTTACCGTGGACATGGTATCAACTGCGAGTTTGATGCCCGGCTGTCCTACAACACAGTCCATAATATTTAATTCCATAACTGGATAGTTTTGTCTCATCTCTCCTTATGTCCTCTGTTAGATCTTTCCCGGGAGGACAAATCCCAGAACTACTAATATTCCACTGAAGTTGGTGCCTCTCCTTGTTCGGGCGGCGTTCGGCGGTCGTCGTCACCGGCTTTCTAGCTGCCACCAATCTGTTTTGTCTTGATTGTACACACCTGGTTCCCATTACATTATATTATTTCCCTATTTAACCCTCTGGTTCCCACATGGTTTTGTGCATGTTTGTTCTTTGTTTTGTGTCTAAGACTTATGTGAGCTGGTGTGTTTTCTCTGCGTGGAAATTAGAGTTGTTTATTTTTTGAGTAAAGTACGTTGTTTACTGTTTAAAAGTCTTACGTTGGCTACGGAGATTGAGATCACACAGTCGTCCGGAACAGCTTGTGCTCTCATGCATGGTTCAGTGTTGCTTGCCTCGAAGCTAGCATAGAAGGAATTTAGCTCGTCTGGTAGGCTCGTTTCACTGGGCAGATCGCGGCTGGGTTTCCCTTTGTAAACTGTGGTAGTTTGCAAGCCCTGCCACATCCTACGAGCGTCAGAGCCGGCGTAGTAGGATTCAATCTTAGTCCTGTCTTGACATTTTTACTGTTTGATGGCTCATCAGAGGTCAGAGCGGGATTTCTTATAAGTGTCCGGATTAGTGTCGGCTGCTCTAGCCTTTAGCTCAGTGCGGATGCTGCCTGTAATCCATGGCTTCTGGTTGGGATACGTATGTACGGTCACTGTGCGGACGATGTCGTAGATGCACTTATTAATGAAGCCGGTGACTGATGTGGTAAACTCCTCAATGTTATCGGATGAATCCCGAAACATATTCCAGACTGTGCTAGGGTTGAATGGCGAGATATACCGGGATTTACCGCCCCAAAACCACTCCCTTTTCCCGGGATAAATAACTGCAAGGCATGAAATGGAACTGTTAAATGATATACAATGTCTAAATCTGGCTTCTATATGGCCTCTGCATGATGAATCAACACTCAGGGTGGGGACAGACAGCCCATGTGAGTATGGAGCGCAGTTCACAATGCATATAATTTTTTTTTCTTGTGACAGGTAGGCCTGCATTTGTTGCAGCATAGTCTATATTACAGTAATATAAAGACCGAATGCGCGTCTAATTTACCTATCTCCATCAGGCTTTCGGGGTCACCTTATTTTTTAATTGTAAAGATTTATTCATTTTTTAAACAGCCTATCGCTCAAATATCGTTGCTTTAAATCAGTGCACGCGTGAGCACTCTCTCGCAGTCTTTCTCTCTCTCCATCAACTCCATTCAAATTGCATCCAAAATCGATAATCCTGTTCTAGATTGACATATAGCCCTATATATAGATATCCTAGCCTACCTCTTTCAGGTAATAAATTCAATGCAGTATTAGCCTTACATTTAGCTAATTAATGATGGGTTATGCATAATAAGCTTCTAATTTATAGCCTCTGTCTCTTGCGCAATACACACACACCTGTGCTCCGCTGGCCTCTCTCCTTAACACTAGAAAAGCCTGGCCTTTCAGCATATAAGTACCCGCTAGAGAACGTTGCTGGGCATCACCTTTAGCATATGCATTAGATGCATATCAACCTGCAAGGTGCGCAAACATGCCTGATAAATAAATGCTTGATAAATAGTGCATAAACTATTGTAAATGATGAATTGCATGAAGAAATATTCTTGGCAATATATCAATAAAAAAAAGAACAATAGTTATTTGTTTAGATAGTCAAGGATATGTTTTATATAATTCTATAAAGTCCTCAAAAAAACGTAGGCCTATAGCCTATTTTTGTTTCCCTTACAATAAAATCATTACAGTGTTATCCATTTGATCAACTTTATTTGTAAATTCGATTAGTAATAGAGTTATAGTAATTAATAAAGTCCAGCTACAGCTTCTTTTGGCAAAGGAGAAACGAAAAATATGATGATAATAACAATAATATAACCAGCCAGGTGCGCAGGTGAAATGATTTGCTGTATTCCTAAACAAAAGCACCAGTGCATGAACAATTGTAAAGGATTCATTGCATAAAGAAATATTTGTGGAAATATATTCATGACAAGAAATAAAAAGTCATTTGTTGATCGTATCAGACACTGTATTGTGCCCTTATACCCGTGCCTTTACTCATGAATCAATTGCGTCTTCTCTTTATGCTTCGGGTCCACAGTCAGCAGACAACTTCGGGGCTTTGTGTGAGCAAGCCCCACAAAGAAATCAGTTGCACTGCACACAGTTTTCATGGGCATTGTTTCATTTGCACCTGCCGACTTGACATTGTGTCTTATTTTTCTCGAGTGGGGAGCTCTGTGGTAGTTGGGGAAGAGGGAGAGCAGGACCTGCGGCCTGCTTGGCGGCTGTAGCTTCTTTCTTGGCGTTCATGTGGTTCTCACGAAGCTCACATGCCAGATCCAGTGGGATGCATGGTGCTGAGTGTACACCGTGTGGGTTGCTTTACTATCACTGATGTGGAGTACAGCTCCGCTGGTATGTTGTTTTGAGCAGGGGGGGCAGCTCCCGCCTTTGTTTGTTCACTGTTCCGAGCAGGCTAGTCTTCTTTGCAATCAACTTGTCTGCCAGGGAAATTGATGTGAAGAAGTTGCCCATGGTCACATTTCTGCCTTTGGCTCGACGAGTCTCAAAACCACAGTCTGTCACCCGCTGACCTGGTTTCATCTTTCCTCAGATATGGAAAGCCACTGAGCAAGTACTTGGTTTCAACATCGGCAGCTAATCAAAACTTAACTGAAGTCACATGCACCATTATCAGTTTCTATCTGGTTTCTAGCGCCCATTCATCCATTGACGATATATTTTAATTTTACGTTTATTATGTTACTGGTTTTTACTTATAGTAGCCTGAGCAATGCTGCAGCGCGAGTGGTCATGTGCTGAATGCATGGACAGCTCCCTGCCATTCAGGACCTCTATATCAGGCCGTGTCAGAAGAAGGCCCTAAAGATTGCCAAAGACTCTGGCCACCCAAACCATAGACTGTTCACTCTGCTACTGTCCGACAAACAGTACCGGAGCATCGACTCTCAGACCAACAGGCTCCGAGACATCTTCTACCCCCAAACCATAAGATAGCTATAAGACTGCTAAATAGTTAATTTATGGTTATCTGGACTATCTGCACTGACCCTATCTTGCAATGACTCTACACACACTCACAAGACTATATATACACACACTATATACACTCACACACAAAACCCACACACATTCACATACACTACATACCCACACACACGCACACAAGCATACCGACAACACAAACAGACATACACACAGTGTTACAGTCATCATCTGCTGCTGCTACTCTGTTCTTTATTTTACTCATATTATTATTATTATTATTATTATCTATCCTGATGTCTAGTCAGTTCAAATAAAATTGTATTTGCCACATGTGCCGAATACAACAGGTGTAGACATTACCGTGAAATGCTTACTTACAGCCCTTAACCAACAATGCATTTATTTTTTTATAAAAAAGTAAAATAAAACAACAACAAAAAAGTGTTGAGAAAAAAAGAGCAGATGTCAAATAAAATAACAGTAGGGAGGCTATATACAGGGGGGTACCGGTGCAGAGTCAATGTGCGGGGGCACCGGCTAGTTGAGGTAGTTGAGGTAATATGTACATGTGGGTAGAGTTAAAGTGACTGTGCATGAATAATTAACAGAGTAGCAGAAGCGTAAAAAGATGGGGTGGGGGTGGGGGGGGGCAGTGCAAATAGTCTGGGTAGCCATTATTAGCTGTTCAGGAGTTTTATGGCTTGGGGGTAGAAGCTGTTGAGAAGCCTTTTGGACCTAGACTTGGCGCTACGGTACCACTTGCTGTGCGGTAGCAGAGAGAACAGTCTATGACTAGGGTGGCTGGAGTCTTTGACAATTTTGAGGGCCTTCCTCTGACACCGCCTGGTATAGAGGTCCTGGATGGCAGGAAGCTTGGCCCCAGTGATGTACTGGGCGTACGCACTACCCTCGGAGGCCGAGCAGTTGCCATACCAGGCGGTGATGCAACCAGTCAGGATGCTTTCGATGGTGCAGCTGTATAACTTTTTGAGGATCTGAGGACCCATGCCAAATCTTTTCAGTCTCCTGAGGGGGAATAGGCTTTGTCGTGCCCTCTTCACAACTGTCTTGGTGTGTTTGGACCATGATAGTTCATTGGTGATGTGGACAACAAAGGAACTTAAAGCTCTCAACCTGTTCCACTACAACCCCGTCGATGAGAATGGGGGCATGCTCAGTCCTCTTTTCTTTCCTGTAGTCCACAATCATCTCCTTTGTCTTGGTCACGTTGAGGGAGAGGTTGTTATCCTGGCCCCACACGGCCAGGTCTCTGACCTCCTCCCTATAGGCTGTCTCATCGTTGTCGGTGATCAGGCCTACCACTGTTGTGTCGTCGGCAAACTTAATGATGGTGTTGGAGTCATGCCTGGCCATGCAGTCATGGGTGAACAGGGAGTACAGGAGGGAACTGAGCACGCACCCCTGAGGGGCCCCCATGTTGAGGATCAGCGTGGCATATGTGTTGTTACCTACCCTTACCACCTGGGGGCAGACCGTCAGGAAGTCCAGGATCCTGTGGCCTTGTGAATGTTGACCTGCTTAAAATAATTACTCACGTCGGCTACGGAGAGCGTGATCACATAGTCATCCGGAACAGCTGGTGCTCTCATGCATGCTTCAGTGTTGCTTGCCTCGAAGCGAGCATAGAAGTGGTTTAGCTCGTCTGGTAGGCTTGTGTCACTGGGCAGCTCGCGGCTGTGCTTCCCTTTGTAGTCTGTAATAGTTTTCAAGCCCTGCCACATCCGACGAGCATCAGAGCCGGTGTAGTACGATTCAATCTTAGTCATGTATTGACTCTTTGCCTGTTTGATGGTTCGTCGGAGGGCATAGCAGGATTTCTTATAAGCGTCCGGGTTAGAGTCCCGCTCCTTGAAAGCGGCAGCTCTACCCTTTAGCTCAATGCGGATGTTGCTTGTAATCCATGGCTTCTGGTTGGGGTATGTACGTATGGTCACTGTGGGGACGACGTCCTCGATGCACTTATTGATGAAGCCAGTGACTGATGTGGTGTACTCCTCAATGCTATCTGAAGAATCCCGGAACATGTTCCAGTCTGTGCTAGCAAAACAGTCCTGTAACTTAGCATCAGCGTCATCTGACCACTTTTTTATTAACCGAGTCACTGGTGCTTCCTGCTTTAGTTTTTGCTTATAAGCAGGAATCAGGAGGATAGAGTTATGGTCAGATTTGCCAAATGGAGAGCGAGGGAGAGCTTTGTATGCGTCTCTGTGTGTGGAGTAAAGGTGGTCTAGAGTTTTTCTTTCCTCTGGTTGCACATTTAACATGCTGGTAGAAATGAGGTAGAACGGATTTAAGTTTCCCTGCATTAAAGTCCCCGGCCACTAGGAGCGCTGCCTCTGGATGAGCGTTTTCCTGTTTACTCATGGCCTTATACAACTCATTGAGTGCAATCTTAATGCCAGCATTGGTTTGTGGTGGTAAATAGACAGCTATGAAAAATATAGATAAACTCTCTTGGTAAATAGTGTGGTCTACAGCTTATCATAAGATACTCTACCTCAGATGAGCAAAACCTCGAGACTTCCTTAGTATTTGATTTTGTGCACCAGCTGTTGTTTACAAATATACACAGACCGCCACCCCTTGTCTTACCGGAGTCAGCCAGTTCTATCCTGCCGATGTAGCGTATATCCCGTCAGCTGTATGTTGTCCATGTCGTCGTTCAGCCACGACTCGGTGAAACATAAGATATTACCGTTTTTAATGTCCCGTTGGTAGGATAACCGTAATCTTAGGTCATCTAATTTATTTTCAAATGATTAACATTTTACATTTACATTTTAGTCATTTAGCAGACGCTCTTATCCAGAGCGACTTACAGGAGCAATTAGGGTTAAGTGCCTTGCTCAGGGGCACATTTACGTCATTTAGCAGACGCTCTTATCCAGAGCGACTCACCAATTGGTGCGTTCACCCTATAGCCAGTGGGATAACCACTTTACAATTTTGGGGGGGGGGGGGGGTAGAAGGATTACTTTATCCTATCCCAGGTATTCCTTAAAGAGGTGGGGTTTCAAATGTCTCCGGAAGGTGGTGAGTGACTCCGCTGTCCTGGCGTCGTGAGGGAGCTTGTTCCACCATTGGGGTGCCAGAGCAGCGAACAGTTTTGACTGGGCTGAGCGGGAACTATGCTTCCGCAGAGGAAGGGGAGCCAGCAGGCCAGAGGTGGATGAACGCAATGCCCTCGTTTGGGTGTAGGGACTGATCAGAGCCCGAAGGTACAGAGGTGCCGTTCCCCTCACTGCTCCATAGGCAAGCACCATGGTCTTGTAGCGGATGCGAGCTTCAACTGGAAGCCAGTGGAGTGAGCGGAGGAGGGGGGTGACGTGAGAGAACTTGGGAAGGTTGAACACCAGACGGGCTGCGGCATTCTGGATGAGTTGTAGGGGTTTAATGGCACAGGTAGGGAGGCCAGCCAACAGCGAGTTGCAGTAGTCCAGACGGGAGATGACAAGTGCCTGGATTAGGACCTGTGCCGCTTCCTGTGTAAGGCAGGGTCGTACTCTCCGAATGTTGTAGAGCATGAACCTGCAGGAGCGGGTCACCGCCTTGATGTTGGCGGAGAACGACAGGGTGTTGTCCAGGGTCACGCCTAGGCTCTTCGCACTCTGGGAGGAGGACACAGCGGAGTTGTCAACCGTGATGGCGAGATCATGGAACGGGCAGTCCTTCCCCGGGAGGAAGAGCAGCTCCGTCTTGCCAGGGTTCAGCTTGAGGTGGTGATCCGTCATCCATACTGATATGTCTGCCAGACATGCAGAGATGCGATTCGCCACCTGGTTATCAGAAGGGGGAAAGGAGAAGATTAGTTGTGTATCGTCAGCGTAGCAATGATAGGAGAGGCCATGTGAGGATATGACAGAGCCAAGTGACTTGGTGTATAGGGAGAAAAGGAGAGGGCCTAGAACTGAGCCCTGGGGGACACCAGTGGTGAGAGCACGTGGTGCGGAGACAGCTTCTCGCCACGCCACTTGGTAGGAGCGACCGGTCAGGTAGGACGCAATCCAGGAGTGAGCCGCGCCGGAGATGCCCAGCTCGGAGAGGGTGGAGAGGAGGATCTGATGGTTCACAGTATCAAAGGCAGCAGACAGGTCTAGAAGGACAAGAGCAGAGGAGAGAGAGTTAGCTTTAGCAGTGCGGAGAGCCTCCGTGACACAGAGAAGAGCAGTCTCAGTTGAATGACCAGTCCTGAAACCTGACTGGTTTGGATCAAGAAGGTCATTCTGAGAGAGATAGCAAGAGAGTTGGCTAAAGACGGCACGCTCAATAGTTTTGGAAAGAAAAGAAAGAAGGGATACTGGTCTGTAGTTGTTGACATCAGTGGGATTGAGTGTTGGTTTCTTGAGAAGGGGAGCAACTCTCGCTCTCTTGAAGACGGAAGGGACATGGCCAGCGGTCAAGGATGAGTTGATCAGCGAGGTGAGGTAGGGGAGAAGGTCACCGGAGATGGTCTGGAGAAGAGAGGAGGGGATGGGGTCAAGCGGGCAGGTTGTTGGGCGGCCTGCAGTCACAAGTCGCAGGATTTTATCTGGAGAGAGAGGGGAGAAAGAAGTCAAAGCATAGGGTAGGGCAGTGTGAGTAGGACCAGCAGTGTCATTAGACTTAACAAACGAGGATCGAATGTCGTCAACCTTCCTTTCAAAGTGGTTGACGAAGTCATCCACAGAGAGAGAGGAGGGGGGGGGGGGGGCGGGGGGGGGGAGGATTCAGGAGGGAGGAAAATGTGGCAAAGAGCTTCCTAGGGTTAGAGGCAGATGCTTGGAATTTAGAGTGGTAGAAAGTGGCCTTAGCAGCAGAAACAGATGAAGAAAATGTAGAGAGGAGGGAGTGAAAATATGCCAGGTCGGCAGGGAGTTTAGTTTTCTTCCATTTCCGCTCCGCTGCCCGGAGCTCTGTTCTGTGAGCTCGCAATGAGTCATCAAGCCACGGAGCTGGAGGGGAGGACCGAGCCGGCCGGGAGGATAGGGGACACAGAGAGTCAAAGGATGCAGAAAGGGAGGAGAGGAGGGTTGAGGAGGCAGAATCAGGAGATTGGAGGGAGAAGGATTGAGCAGAGGGAAGAGATGATAGGATGGAAGAGGAGAGAGTAGTGGGAGAGAGAGAGCGAAGGTTGCGACGGCGCATTACCATCTGTGTAGGGGCAGAGTGAGTAGTGTGGGAGGAGAGCGAGAGAGAAAAGGAAACAAAGTAGTGGTCGGAGACATGGAGGGGAGTTGCAGTGAGATTAGTAGAAGAGCAGCATCTAGTAAAGATGAGGTCAAGCGTATTGCCTGCCTTGTGAGTAGGGGGGGACGGTGAGAGGGTGAGGTCAAAAGAGGAGAGAAGTGGAAAGAAGGAGGCAGAGAGAAATGAGTCAAATGTGGACATAGGGAGGTTGAAATCCCCCAAAACTGTGAGGGGTGAGCCATCCTCAGGAAAGGAACTTATCAAGGCGTCAAGCTCATTGATGAACTCTCCAAGGGAACCTGGAGGGCGATAGATGACAAGGATATTAAGCTTAAATGGGCTAGTGACTGTGACAGCATGGAATTCAAATGAGGAGATAGACAGATGGGTTAGGGGAAAAATTGAGAATGTCCACTTGGGAGAGATGAGGATTCCTGTGCCACCACCCCTCTGACCAGATGCTCTCGGGGTATGCGAGAACACATGGTCAGACGAGGAGAGAGCAGTAGGAGTAGCAGTGTTTTCAGTGGTAATCCATGTTTCCGTCAGCGCCAGGAAGTCGAGGGACTGGAGATTAGCATAGGCTGGGATGAAGTCAGCTTTGTTGGCAGCAGAACGGCAGTTCCAGAGGCTGCCTGAGACCTGGAACTCCAGGTGTGGGGTGCGTGCAGGGACCACCAGGTTAGAGAGGCAGCAGCCACGCGGTGTGGGGCGTTTGTGTAGCCTGTGCAGAGAGGAGAGAACAGGGATAGGCAGAGGCATAGTTGACAGGCTGTAGCAAATGGCTACAATAATGCAGAGGAGATCGGAATGAAATGAACTAAACATCTGGGACAGTAGAGAGCAGGGCCTCCCTCACCAAAAACTTATACTTCTAACAACTATAATTGTTTCACTGAACCACCCGAACAAAAACTCTACCAACTTCCACCTTTAGAAATCAGAATTGTTGTGAACCACAGCGGTTCAATGTTTAAAGGAATAGACTCAACCCACTTTATTCAGCTAGCTAACTATGACACCATAGCTAACTAGCATGCTAGCATCCAAAAACACACAGTTTAGCACCAACACTTGCATCCAAAAACACACAGTTTAGCGCCAACACTTGGTCACAACAAACCACCAATAGTGTGTTAACACACTAAGCAGATAATTCGTGTCCGTGTCTGTTGGCTAGCTAGCAATGGCCACTGTGTTGACCTTGTTTGAAGAACGGCTAGCTAGCTAGCTTCGTGCTACCCCCGGCACCGCCGAACAACAATGCCAACCCACAGTAACTAACCACAACAGCCCACGATGCCTAGCTATGACGCCATAGCTAACTAGCATGCTAGCATCCAATAACACACAGTTTAGCACCAATACTTGGTTACAACAAACCACCAAGAGTGTGTTAACACACTAAACAGATAATTCATGTCCGTGTCTAGTTTCTTTCGTAACGCAGCAAAAAATTAAGCGTTGGTTAGCTAGCACATTAACATTGGAAACAACTCTCCAACTCTCCACCGTTGCACTAAACAGATAAGTACCAATAAACGTTACCAGTAGCTACCCGCTAGCTAGCTAGCATACCAAGAGTGTGTTAACACACAAAACTTGTCCGTGCCAAGTTCCTTTCATAACGCAGCAAAAAGAATTAAACGTTGGCTAGCTAGCTAGCACATTAGCTAGCACATTAACATTGGAAACCACTCTCCACCATTGCACTAAACAGATAATAACCAATAAACGTTACCAGTAGCTACCCGCTAGCTAGCTAGCCTCGTGCTTCGCCGGGCTCCGCCGTAACAATACTTAAACAATACGTAAACAATACTTACCTACAATAATTGCCTACGGAAACCTACAATAACTACCTAAATAAGCTACCTACCTACGATCTAAATACATGGTTTAAGCTTTACTCAACACCATATGAGAAGCCAAGCTTACCTCCTGCTAGAGAAAAACACAACCTCTCCCGACGAAGTCAGCACACCATTGGCTAATAGGATTGATGGAAGAGGCAGTTTACTCGCTCGCCGTCAGATCCTTACAAGGCACCCCGACCTACGTCCACGATGTCTCCGTCTCGTTCTCCTGCGAATGACGGGGATTTGGGCCTTGTCAGGTGTCTGTAGGATATCCTTCGCGTCCGACTCGTTGAAGAAAAAATCTTTGTCCAATATGAGGTGAGTAATCGCTGTCCTGATATCCAGAAGCTATTTTTTGGGTTATAAGAGACGATGGCAGAAACATTATGTATAGAATAAATTACAAATAACGCGAAAAAAACACACATAATAGTACAACTGGTTAGAGGGCTGTAAAACGGCAGCCATCGTCTCCGGCGCCATCATGATCACCCTACCTTCATGTACATATCTACCTCAAATACCTCATACCCCTGCACATTGATCTGGTACTGGTACTCCATTCTTGTGCATTTTATTCCTCTTGTGTTATTATTTTTCTTTTTATTATTTTTTACAACTCTGCATCGTTGGGAA
>NW_028156881.1:0-1000 GCF_964263955.1 Coregonus lavaretus
GACCTACTAGTAGGCTAGTTCTGTTGTGATAATGACGTTAGCTAGACCTACTAGTAGGCTAGTTCTGTTGTGATAATGACGTTAGCTAGACCTACTAGTAGGCTAGTTCTGTTGTGATAATGACGTTAACTAGACCTACTAGTAGGCTAGTTCTGTTGTGATAATGACGTTAGCTAGACCTACTAGTAAGCTAGTTCTGTTGTGATAATGACGTTAGCTAGACCTACTAGTAGGCTAGTTCTGTTGTGATAATGACGTTAGCTAGACCTACTAGTAGGCTAGTTCTGTTGTGATAATGACGTTAGCTAGACCTACTAGTAGGCTAGTTCTGTTGTGATAATGACGTTAACTAGACCTACTAGTAGGCTAGTTCTGTTGTGATAATGACGTTAGCTAGACCTACTAGTAGGCTAGTTCTGTTGTGATAATGACGTTAGCTATACCTACTAGTAGGCTAGTTCTGTTGATAACGTTGTCCTGTGTCAGAGTTAAAGGCCCGGGCCATCCACCAAGCCAATATTTATAACGATAACTATAATGATAAACAATAGGCTATACAAGTATAAAACGTTGGGGAGCATCCACACTACAGGAAATGTTATCGTTCTACAGTCCTACACCTGTCAATCAACTGATCAATGCATCCTACTACACACATTAATGTAAAACCTTCCCTAAATATCTACGGTATAAATATACAGATGTAGGATCTTAATTTGAACACCCCGTTGCAGTAGAACTTTCCTGCAATTCAGGAAATGTAAAACTTGTAGTGTATTTCCACTTTGAAATGTCACACTTGATTTTCCCTTTAAAAGATGTATCAACCCCCCCCCCCAAAAAAGGCCATTAATTATAATCCACATAATAATTCACATTATTTCCTGTTACTGCAGGATTATTTTTCCTGCTGTAGCAAACTGGCTCAAATAAAGGTCCTATATCTGTAGGAGGCTATAGTATTGACAAAGCAAGCATGAGTGATCAGCACTATCACTAT
>NW_028156880.1:0-5000 GCF_964263955.1 Coregonus lavaretus
GTAGTGAATTTCAACAGAAGGAATTATGACTGATTGGTTCGAACCCAGGTCAAAAGACTGCGTTAGCTCACTGAGGTAATTGTTAGGGCGCTAACACACGTTTTCAGGTCTCTCACCCCCCCTCGCTTTCGCTGTCACTGTTTCTCTCTTGCCACTTCCTGTGTCAACCTCTCTACTGTACTGTTCCTATGGCCTGAGGTGGGTTCAGGAAGAGAACGTGACCTTTACTACTGTACTGTTCCTATGGCCTGAGGTGGGTTCAGGAAGAGAATGTGACCTTTACTACTGTACTGTTCCTATGGCCTGAGGTGGGTTCAGGAAGAGAATGTGACCTTTACCACTGTACTGTTCCTATGGCCTGAGGTGGGTTCAGGAAGAGAATGTGACCTTTACTACTGTACTGTTCCTATGGCCTAAGGTGGGTTCAGGAAGAGAACGTGACCTTTACTACTGTACTGTTCCTATGGCCTGAGGTGGGTTCAGGAAGAGAAAATGACCTTTAGGGTGGGGAATTCACTACTGGTCATAGTAATCCCATTGTACAGCTCCAACAGGTCAAAAGGCTGCTTGCAGATGACTGAGTAGGAGAAGAAGAGAGAAAATGGAAAAAAATGCACCAATCAAGACTCTCACAGCGTTCCTTCAATTTAAAATGCACCAATCAAGACTCTCACAGCATTCCTTCAATTTAAAATGCACCAATCAAGACTCTCACAGCGTTCCTTCAATTTAAAATGCACCAACCAAGACTCTCACAGCGTTCCTTCAATTTAAAATGCACCAATCAAGACTCTCACAGCGTTCATTCAATAAAAAAAATGCAGCAATCAAGACTCTCACAGCGTTCCTTCAATTCAAAATGCACCAATCAAGACTCTCACAGCGTTCCTTCACAGTCAAATCCTGGCTGCTTTTAAATACACGGATGGTAATGGAATACATGAAGCATGGAGTTTCAATGATATGGTTTCATTTTCCTGTTTCATCTGAAATATCTGATCCCTCCCCCCCCCTACTGTCCCTGCCCATCAAACAAATGGCACCCTATTCCCTATATAGTGCACTTCTTTTGACCAGGGGCCCATTGGGCTATTCCTGACTGTGTAGGGAATAGGGTGGCATTTGGGATGCAGCCTTTTCTCTTTAATTTCAGAATGAGACGAGGCTACAGTGCTCCCTGCCTGCCCGCTGAGAGGTAGAACGTGCTCTGTGGAAGAATTTGTGTCAACACCAGCAGGTCACAGGAAAACACAGGGATAACTCAATCAGGGCACAGACCTATGGTTCCTAGACTGGTGCAGAGACTACAAAAGGAAAACCAGCCACGTCGCCGACACCGACGTCTCGCTTCCCAGACAAGCTAAACACCTTCTTCGGGCCCGCTTTGAGGATAACACAGTGCCACCGACGAGGCCCACTGCCAAGGACTGTGGCCTCTCCTTTCTCCGTAGCCGACGTGAGTAAGACGTTTAAGCGTGTTAACCCCCCGCAAGGCTGCCGGGCCCAGACGGCATCCCTAGCCGCGTCCTCAGAGCATGCACAGACCAGCTGGCTGGTGTGCTTACAGACATATTCAATCTCTCCCTATCCCAGTCTGCTGTTCCCACATGCTTCAAGATGTTCCTGTACCCAAGAAAGCAAAGGTAACTGAACTAAATGACTATCGCCCCGTAGCACTCACCTCTGTCATCATGAAGTGCTTTGAGAGACTAGTCAAGGATCATATCACCTCTACCTTACCTGTCACCCTAGACCCTCTTCAATTTGCTTACCGCCCAAATAGATCCACAGACGATGCAATCGTCATCACACTGCACACTGCCCTATCCCATCTGGACAAGAGGAATACCTATGTAAGAATGCTATTCATTGACTATAGCTCAGCCTTCGACACCATAGTACCCTCCAAGCTCATCATTAAGCTTGGGGCCCTGGGTCTGAACCCCGCCCTGTGCAACTGGGTCCTGGACTTCCTGACGGGCCGCCCACAGGTGGTGAAGGTAGGAAACAACATCTCCACTTCGCTGATCCTCAACACAGGGGCCCCACAAGGGTGCGTGCTCAGCCCCCTCCTGTACTCCCTGCTCACCCATCACTGCGTGGCCAAGCACGCCTCCAACTCAATCATCAAGTTGGCAGACGACACAACAGTAGTAGGCTTGATTACCAACAATGACGAGACCGCCTACAGGGAGGAGGTGAGGGCTCTGGGAGCGTGGTGCCAGGAAAATAACCTCTCACTCAACATCAACAAAACAAAGGAGATGATCGTGGACTTCAGGAAACAGCAGAGGGTGCACCCCCCTATCCACATCGACGGGACCACAGTGGAGAAGGTGGAAAGCTTCAAGTTCCTTGGCGTACACATCACCGACAACCTGAAATGGTCCACCCACGCAGACAGTGTGGTGAGGAAGGCGCAACAGAGCCTCTTCAACCTCAGGAGGCTGAAGAAATTTGGCTTGGCACCTAAAACCCTCAAACTTTTACAGATGCACAATTGAGAGCATCTTGTTGGGCTGTATCACCACCTGGTATGGCAACTGCACCGCCTGCAACCGCAGGGCTCTCCAGAGGGTGGTGCGATCTGCCGAACGCATTACCGGGGGCAAACTACCCACCCTCCAAGACACCTACAGCACCCGATGTCACAGGAAGGCCAAAAAGATCATCAAGGACATCAACCACCCGAGCCACTGCCTGTTCACCCCACTATCATCCAGAAGGCGAGGTCAGTACAGGTGCATCAAAGCTGGGACCGAGAGACTGAAAAACAGCTTCTATCTCAAGGCCATCAGACTTGGGCGGCAGGTAGCTTAGTGGTTAAGAGCGTAGTGCCAGTAACCGAAAGGTTGCCGGTTCTAATCCCTGAGCCGACTAGCTGAAAAATCTGTCGATGTTCCCTTGAGCAAGGCACTTAACCCTAATTGCTCCTGTAAGTCGCTCTGGATAAGAGTGTCTGCTAAATGACTAAAATGTAAATGTTAAATAGCCATCACTAGCACATTAGAGGCTGCTGCTGCCTATTGAAATCACTGGCCACTTTAAGAAATGGAACACTGGTCACTTTAATAATGTTTCCATATCTTACACTACTCATCTCATATGTATATACTGCATTCTATTCTATAATATTCTACTGTATCTTAGTCCATGCCGCTCTGTCATTGCTTGTCCATATATGTATATATTCTGAAATCCCATTTCTTACTAAATGTGTGTGTATTGGGTATATGTTGTGAAATTGTTAGATATTACTTGTTAGATATTACTGCACTGTCGGAGCTAGAAGCACAAGCATTTCGCTACACCCGCAATAACATCTGCTAAACACGTGTATGTGACAAATAACATTTGATTTGATTTGACTCAGAGATCTATACTATAACATGATGCTAACAATCCTGAAGACTGAGAGAGTATAATAACTCTGTCTATTGAAATGCCTCTACGTACTACACGTTTCTGTATTTCAAACAACCCTGAACACTGAGAGAGCTTTGATAACTGCATGTCAAGTAAATATAATGAAATACCTCTGTGTTGTGCTTCCTGTCTGCTGAGGATGGTACATACTATGGCCCAGCACCCCTATATCAACTAGACAAATAACGTCAACCCTTACGCACACACACGCACACGTGCATGCACACACCACACGCACGCACGCACACCGCACACACACACACCGTACACACACACACACCCACACACACACCGCGCAAACACACCGCACACACACACACCGCACACACACACACACACCGCACACACACACCGCACACACACACATACACACCGCACACACACACACACACCGCACACACACACCGCACACACACCGCACACACACCGCACACACATACACACACACACACACACACACACCGCATGCACACACACACACACACCACACACGCACACGCACGCACGCACACACACACACACACACACACACACACACACACACACACACACACAGGCACACCGTACCACTGGTTCCACACCAGTAGCAGACCAGAGGAATGTAATGATCTGTATGAGATTGCAACAGGATCACCAGTAGCTGTGGTAAATCACATTATTCACTATCCACATCCCAAACGGCACCCTATTCCCGATATAGTGCACTACTTTTTGACCAGGGACCATAGGAATCCCTATAGGGCTCTGGTCCAAAGTATTGCACTTGAAAGAGAATAGGGTGCATTTTGAGACGCACCGAGTGTTTCAGAGGAATCAATAGCCAGAGTCTGGCGGCTCGATGATTTCCATTTGGGGAGCTGTGTATGTTACCTAGTACTGTTGGTGGTCTGTGCTTTGTTGCCGTCTTCCCATGTGAGACAATGGATTTACCACGGTTGACCTGGACAGTAGGCCTCTTAAACGCCATCAGGAGAGTAAACGGAGGACAGGAGGAGAGAGACGGACGGAGAGAGAGAGAAAAATTAGGCCTTTTAACTGCTATCAGGAGAATAAACGAAGGAGAGGAGGAAAGGAGGAGCTGGACAGAGAGAAAGGAAGAGATGGAAGCTTGGAGGAAGAGGAGATGGACAGAGATACAGGAAGAGATGGAAGGAGCTTGGAGGAAGAGGAGATGGACAGAGAGACAGGAAGAGATGGAAGGAGCTTGGAGGAAGAGGAGATGGACAGAGAGACAGGAAGAGATGGAAGGAGCTTGGAGGAAGAGGAGATGGACAGAGATAAAGGAAGAGATGGAAGGAGCTTGGAGGAAGAGGAGATGGACAGAGAGACAGGAAGAGATGAAAGAAGCTTGGAGGAAGAGGAGATGGACAGAGAGACAGGAAGAGATGGAAGGAGCTTGGAGGAAGAGGAGATGGACAGAGATAAAGGAAGAGATGGTAGGAGCTTGGAGGAAGAGGAGATGGACAGAGAGACAGGAAGAGATGGAAGGAGCTTGGAGGAAGAGGAGATGGACAGAGAGACAGGAAGAGATGGAAGGAGCTTGGAGGAAGAGGAGATGGACAGAGATAAAGGAA
>NW_028156879.1:0-102500 GCF_964263955.1 Coregonus lavaretus
AGCCCCAGTATGGTCCTATTAAGCCCCAGTATGGTCCTATTAAGCCCCAGTATGGTCCTACTAAGCCCCAGTATGGTCCTATTAAGCCCCAGTATGGTCCTATTAAGCCCAGTATGCTCCTATTAAGCCCCAGTATGGTCCTATTAAGCCCCAGTATGGTCCTATTAAGCCCCAGTATGGTCCTATTAAGCCCCAGTATGGTCCTATTAAGCCCCAGTATGGTCCTATTAAGCCCCAGTATATTCCTATTAAGCCCCAGTATATTCCTATTAAGCCCCAGTATATTCCTATTAAGCCCCAGTATGGTCCTACTAAGCCCCAGTATGGTCCTATTAAGCCCCAGTATGGTCCTACTAAGCCCCAGTATGGTCCTACTAAGCCCCAGTATGGTCCTATTAAGCCCCAGTATGGTCCTATTAAGCCCCAGTATGGTCCTATTAAGCCCCAGTATGGTCCTATTAAGCCCCAGTATATTCCTATTAAGCCCCAGTATGGTCCTATTAAGCCCCAGTATGGTCCTATTAAGCCCCAGTATGGTCCTACTAAGCCCCAGTATGGTCCTATTAAGCCCCAGTATGGTCCTATTAAGCCCCAGTATGGTCCTACTAAGCCCCAGTATGGTCCTATTAAGCCCCAGTATGGTCCTATTAAGCCCCAGTATGGTCCTATTAAGCCCCAGTATATTCCTACTAAGCCCCAGTATGGTCCTATTAAGCCCCAGTATGGTGCTAGTCTACTGCTGAGGGGAGAGGGTTATACGAGGGTTTAATGCTCTGAGGGAGACGGCAGGGTATTCCGTTTTGAGACGGCAGGGTATTCCCGTTTTGAGACGGCAGGGTATTTCCGTTTTGAGACGGCAGGGTATTTCCGTTTTGAGACGGCAGGGTATTTCCGTTTTGAGACGGCAGGGTATTTCCGTTTTGAGACGGCAGGGTATTCCCGTTTTGAGTCAGGAACCAAAACTCCCCAGTAGTGACCGGTGAATGCGTTGTCTGCAGCATTCGGTCACATGACAGTTCGATCAGCTGTTTGATTTCACTTACAGGCAACGGAGCCAGGATCACAGCCAAATGGATTGGGAAGTAGGTCCCATGGTGCTCTTCCAATGGATTGGCATGTCAACGGAGCCAGGATCACAGCCAAATGGATTGGGAAGTAGGCATGTCAACGGAGCCAGGATCACAGCCAAATGGATTGGGAAGTAGGCATGTCAACGGAGCCAGGATCACAGCCAAATGGATTGGGAAGTAGGTCCCATGGTGCTCTTCCAATGGATTGGGAAGTAGGTCCCATGGTGCTCTTCCAATGGATTGGGAAGTAGGTCCCATGGTGCTCTTCCAATGGATTGGGAAGTAGGTCCCATGGTGCTCTTCCAATGGATTGGGAAGTAGGTCCCATGGTGCTCTTCCAAGCGTTGGAGGTGAGCAGTCATCACTCGTGCTGTTTTCTGTTAGAAACATGCACAGCCAAGGGAAGGGGGCATGGTTCTCTTTTCAAAGACTCTCTGCAATAACAATTATTTCCTCTGAATCCACTGATCGGGTCACTCATCTGTAGAATGTTTTTGTATTTCCCCTGCATGCTTGCGTTCAGTTCGTTCTGGTTCCCAAATATGTCTGTTACATATGCAAGGAGACATTTTTTAATTACACAGAAAACTCAACCAAGTCTGTTTTTTTACATCCATTGTGAATGACAACAGTTCCTCTCTCAATGCGAAAAATCTTTCCAACACTCCCCCTCAATAACCACCAAGCCTCGGTGTGAAACAGGACATTGTCATGCTCTGATCCCATATCTCCACATAGTTTTGCGAACAGGTGTGCGCGCAGTGGATATGGTTTGATGTAGTTTCCAATCTAAGTTACCTGCTGTAGTATATCTCAGAGTTCTGTGCTCAGCTCTTTTGCCGCTAGTTGCTCTCAGTGTATCATACAATGCGTCCATATGGCAGAGGGAGACGTATTCATAGCTAGAGTGCAGAGGCCTGCCCGCCGTCCCATGATAGATGGAGCCCCATCTGTGCAAAAGCTCACCATTCGATGCCATATGGAATCAGTTTTTCGTAAATATAGCCACGCAGCACATCCCCTATGCTGTTTCATGCTCGGGAATCGTGAGACAGAACAGTATGTCCTCTTGAATAGCATCCTGACATGTACAGCGACCTAAAGTCAATGCATCTCGGCCCTCACCGCTAACATCCTGACATGTACAGCGACCAAAAGTCAATGCATCTCGGCCATCACCGCTAACATCCTGACATGTACAGCGACCAAAAGTCAATGCATCTCGGCCATCACCGCTAACATCCTGACATGTACAGCGACCAAAAGTCAATGCATCTCGGCCATCACCGCCAAAAGTCAATGCATCTCGGCCATCACCGCTAACATCCTGACATGTACAGCGACCAAAAGTCAATGCATCTCGGCCATCACCGCTAACATCCTGACATGTACAGCGAACTAAAGTCAATGCATCTCGGCCATCACCGCTAACATCCTGACATGTACAGCGAACTAAAGTCAATGCATCTCGGCCATCACTGCTAACATCCTGACATGTACAGCGAACTAAAGTCAATGCATCTCGGCCCTCACCGCTAACATCCTGACATGTACAGCGAACTAAAGTCAATGCATCTCGGCCATCACCGCTAGCATCCTGACATGTACAGCGACCAAAAGTCAATGCATCTCGGCCCTCACCGCTAACATCCTGACATGTACAGCGACCAAAAGTCAATGCATCTCGGCCATCACCGCTAGCATCCTGACATGTACAGCGACCAAAAGTCAATGCATCTCGGCCCTCACCGCTAACATCCTGACATGTACAGCGAACAAAAGTCAATGCATCTCGGCCATCACCGCTAGCATCCATTTGGTTCAGTCAGAGTTTCCTCTTCATTTCTAACAATTGCATAATTTCTTCGTTTAACAGTGTTATCTGACAAAGGTATTGATGTGAGTTTCTGTACCTCTGCCTCCCCACACAATGTTTTCACTATATCAATTGCGGCCGGTAATCTCAAAGTCTCTGCAATAGTGTGTGGTTTCATAGCGTAGCGGACCGAGACATTCACCGTGGGAATGATTCAAGTGCAACGGTCAGGGCGCTCTCTTAGATCATGGGATCTAAGAATAAGAATATAAATACATCAAATAAAATAAAACACAAAGTACATAGAAATATAATATGAATGCGGTACACAGTCTGCGCAGCGATGCAGAAGGCTGGTCTGAGTACCTTGGAGGCTTCAGATGGAGCCTGGGGTCGTTGCACCTACTGAACTAGGTTCAGCATGAATGGATAGCTGCTAAAACTATCACCAGTCCTTTACCCCTCCCCAGACACACTCAACAAGTACAAGTCAAAACCTCCTCATTCCAGGGGTTTTCTTTATTTTTACTATTTTCTACATTATAGAATAATGGTGAAGACATCAAAACTATGAAATAACACATATGGAATCATGCAGTAACCAAAAAAGTGTTAAACAAATCAAAATATATTTGTTGTTGTTGAGGACTTTGGAAATTCTCCCACGACCCCATTTTCATATCAGGTGACCCCACATGGGGTCGTGACTCCTAGTTTGGGAACTGCTGTGCTAGAGTTTATACGGAGCTAGATGTTCCAGTCTAGTTGAAGCCTACACCAGCAACCCTACCTGCTGTATCAACACCAACACCTCTCCTCAACCCTCCCTGCTGTATCAACACCAACACCTCTCCTCAACCCTCCCTGCTGTATCAACACCAACACCTCTCCTCAACCCTCCCTGCTGTATCAACACCAACACCTCTCCTCAACCCTCCCTGCTGTATCAACACCAACACCTCTCCTCAACCCTCCCTGCTGTATCAACACCAACACCTCTCCTCAACCCTCCCTGCTGTATCAACACCAACACCTCTCAATCAGGCTCAACCCTCCCTGCTGTATCAACACCAACACCTCTCCTCAACCCTCCCTGCTGTATCAACACCAACACCTCTCCTCAACCCTCCCTGCTGTATCAACACCAACACCTCTCCTCAACCCTACCTGCTGTATCAACACCAACACCTCTCCTCAACCCTACCTGCTGTATCAACACCAACACCTCTCCTCAACCCTCCCTGCTGTATCAACACCAACACCTCTCCTCAACCCTCCCTGCTGTATCAACACCAACACCTCTCAATCAGGCTCAACCCTCCCTGCTGTATCAACACCAACACCTCTCCTCAACCCTCCCTGCTGTATCAACACCAACACCTCTCCTCAACCCTCCCTGCTGTATCAACACCAACACCTCTCCTCAACCCTCCCTGCTGTATCAACACCAACACCTCTCCTCAACCCTCCCTGCTGTATCAACACCAACACCTCTCCTCAACCCTACCTGCTGTATCAACACCAACACCTCTCCTCAACCCTCCCTGCTGTATCAACACCAACACCTCTCCTCAACCCTCCCTGCTGTATCAACACCAACACCTCTCCTCAACCCTCCCTGCTGTATCAACACCAACACCTCTCAATCAGGCTCAACCCTCCCTGCTGTATCAACACCAACACCTCTCCTCACCTCTCCTCAACCCTACCTGCTGTATCAACACCAACACCTCTCAATCAGGCTCAACCCTCCCTGCTGTATCAACACCAACACCTCTCCTCAACCCTCCCTGCTGTATCAACACCAACACCTCTCCTCAACCCTCCCTGCTGTATCAACACCAACACCTCTCCTCAACCCTACCTGCTGTATCAACACCAACACCTCTCCTCAACCCTCCCTGCTGTATCAACACCAACACCTCTCAATCAGGCTCAACCCTCCCTGCTGTATCAACACCAACACCTCTCAATCAGGCTCAACCCTACCGGCTGTATCAACACCAACACCTCTCCTCAACCCTCCCTGCTGTATCAACACCAACACCTCTCCTCAACCCTCCCTGCTGTATCAACACCAACACCTCTCAATCAGGCTCAACCCTCCCTGCTGTATCAACACCAACACCTCTCAATCAGGCTCAACCCTCCCTGCTGTATCAACACCAACACCTCTCCTCAACCCTCCCTGCTGTATCAACACCAACACCTCTCCTCAACCCTCCCTGCTGTATCAACACCAACACCTCTCCTCAACCCTACCTGCTGTATCAACACCAACACCTCTCCTCAACCCTACCTGCTGTATCAACACCAACACCTCTCCTCAACCCTCCCTGCTGTATCAACACCAACACCTCTCCTCAACCCTACCTGCTGTATCAACACCAACACCTCTCCTCAACCCTCCCTGCTGTATCAACACCAACACCTCTCCTCAACCCTCCCTGCTGTATCAACACCAACACCTCTCCTCAACCCTCCCTGCTGTATCAACACCAACACCTCTCCTCAACCCTCCCTGCTGTATCAACACCAACACCTCTCCTCAACCCTCCCTGCTGTATCAACACCAACACCTCTCCTCAACCCTCCCGGCTGTATCAACACCAACACCTCTCCTCAACCCTCCCTGCTGTATCAACACCAACACCTCTCAATCAGGCTCAACCCTCCCTGCTGTATCAACACCAACACCTCTCCTCAACCCTACCTGCTGTATCAACACCAACACCTCTCCTCAACCCTCCCTGCTGTATCAACACCAACACCTCTCCTCAACCCTCCCTGCTGTATCAACACCAACACCTCTCCTCAACCCTCCCTGCTGTATCAACACCAACACCTCTCCTCAACCCTCCCTGCTGTATCAACACCAACACCTCTCCTCAACCCTCCCTGCTGTATCAACACCAACACCTCTCAATCAGGCTCAACCCTCCCTGCTGTATCAACACCAACACCTCTCCTCAACCCAACCTGCTGTATCAACACCAACACCTCTCAATCAGGCTCAACCCTCCCTGCTGTATCAACACCAACACCTCTCCTCAACCCTCCCTGCTGTATCAACACCAACACCTCTCCTCAACCCTCCCTGCTGTATCAACACCAACACCTCTCCTCAACCCTCCCTGCTGTATCAACACCAACACCTCTCCTCAACCCTCCCTGCTGTATCAACACCAACACCTCTCCTCAACCCTCCCTGCTGTATCAACACCAACACCTCTCCTCAACCCTCCCTGCTGTATCAACACCAACACCTCTCCTCAACCCTCCCGGCTGTATCAACACCAACACCTCTCCTCAACCCTCCCTGCTGTATCAACACCAACACCTCTCAATCAGGCTCAACCCTCCCTGCTGTATCAACACCAACACCTCTCCTCAACCCTCCCTGCTGTATCAACACCAACACCTCTCCTCAACCCTCCCTGCTGTATCAACACCAACACCTCTCCTCAACCCTCCCTGCTGTATCAACACCAACACCTCTCCTCAACCCTACCTGCTGTATCAACACCAACACCTCTCCTCAACCCTACCTGCTGTATCAACACCAACACCTCTCCTCAACCCTACCTGCTGTATCAACACCAACACCTCTCCTCAACCCTCCCTGCTGTATCAACACCAACACCTCTCCTCAACCCTACCTGCTGTATCAACACCAACACCTCTCCTCAACCCTCCCTGCTGTATCAACACCAACACCTCTCAATCAGGCTCAACCCTCCCTGCTGTATCAACACCAACACCTCTCAATCAGGCTCAACCCTCCCTGCTGTATCAACACCAACACCTCTCCTCAACCCTCCCTGCTGTATCAACACCAACACCTCTCCTCAACCCTCCCTGCTGTATCAACACCAACACCTCTCCTCAACCCTCCCTGCTGTATCAACACCAACACCTCTCAATCAGGCTCAACCCTCCCTGCTGTATCAACACCAACACCTCTCCTCAACCCTCCCTGCTGTATCAACACCAACACCTCTCCTCAACCCTCCCTGCTGTATCAACACCAACACCTCTCAATCAGGCTCAACCCTCCCTGCTGTATCAACACCAACACCTCTCCTCAACCCTCCCTGCTGTATCAACACCAACACCTCTCCTCAACCCTCCCTGCTGTATCAACACCAACACCTCTCCTCAACCCTCCCTGCTGTATCAACACCAACACCTCTCCTCAACCCTCCCTGCTGTATCAACACCAACACCTCTCCTCAACCCTCCCTGCTGTATCAACACCAACACCTCTCAATCAGGCGTAACCCTCCCTGTGTGAGGAGGCGTTCCCAGTTAGTACTGTCATAGTTAACCCTGAAGAATCCAGAAACCTTGGTATTTGCCAACACCCAATCAGATCCCAACGTTTTCATTGGTAGATGAGTGGCTGTATTTGAATGAAGTAGGAAATAAATGATTATCCTTCACATCATAGAGAATATAGAGTTCTTTATTGCGTCCCAAATGGCAACCTATTCCCTATATAGTGCACTACTTTAGACCAGAGAATGGCACCCTATTCCCTATATAGTGCACTACTTTAGACCAGAGAATGGTACCCTATTCCCTATATAGTGCACTACTTTAGACCAGAGAATGGCACCCTATTCCCTATATAGTGCACTACTTTAGACCAGAGAATGGCACCCTATTCCCTATATAGTGCACTACCTTAGACCAGAGAATGACACCCTATTCCCTATATAGTGCACTACTTTAGACCAGAGAATGGCACCCTATTCCCTATATAGTGCACTACTTTAGACCAGAGAATGGCACCCTATTCCCTATATAGTGTACTACTTTAGACCAGAGAATGGCACCCTATTCCCTATATAGTGCACTACTTTAGACCAGAGAATGACACCCTATTCCCTATATAGTGCACTACTTTAGACCAGAGAATGGCACCCTATTCCCTATATAGTGCACTACTTTAGACCAGACAATGGCACCCTATTCCCTATATAGTGCACTACTTTAGACCAGAGAATGGCACCCTATTCCCTATATAGTGCACTACTTTAGACCAGAGAATGGCACCCTATTCCCTATATAGTGCACTACTTTAGACCAGAGAATGGCACCCTATTCCCTATATAGTGCACTACTTTAGACCAGAGAATGGCACCCTATTCCCTATATAGTGCACTACTTTAGACCAGAGAATGGCACCCTATTCCCTATATAGTGCACTACTTTAGACCAGAGAATGGCACCCTATTCCCTATATAGTGCACTACTTTAGACCAGAGAATGGCCCCCTATTCCCTATATAGTGCACTACTTTAGACCAGAGAATGGCACCCTATTCCCTATATAGTGCACTACTTTAGACCAGAGAATGGCACCCTATTCCCTATATAGTGCACTACTTTAGACCAGAGAATGGCACCCTATTCCCTATATAGTGCACTACTTTAGACCAGAGAATGGCACCCTATTCCCTATATAGTGCACTACTTTAGACCAGAGAATGGCACCCTATTCCCTATATAGTGCACTACTTTAGACCAGAGAATGGCACCCTATTCCCTATATAGTGCACTACCTTAGACCAGAGAATGGCACCCTATTCCCTATATAGTGCACTACTTTAGACCAGAGAATGGCACCCTATTCCCTATATAGTGCACTACTTTAGACCAGAGAATGGCACCCTATTCCCTATATAGTGCACTACTTTAGACCAGAGAATGGCACCCTATTCCCTATATAGTGCACTACTTTAGACCAGAGAATGGCACCCTATTCCCTATATAGTGCAACTACTTTAGACCAAGAATGGCACCCTATTCCCTATATAGTGTACTACTTTAGACCAGAGAATGGCACCCTATTCCCTATATAGTGCACTACTTTAGACCAGAGAATGACACCCTATTCCCTATATAGTGCACTACTTTAGACCAGAGAATGGCACCCTATTCCCTATATAGTGCACTACTTTAGACCAGAGAATGGCACCCTATTCCCTATATAGTGCACTACTTTAGACCAGAGAATGGCACCCTATTCCCTATATAGTGCACTACTTTAGACCAGAGAATGGCACCCTATTCCCTATATAGTGCACTACTTTAGACCAGAGAATGGCACCCTATTCCCTATATAGTGCACTACTTTAGACCAGAGAATGGCACCCTATTCCCTATATAGTGCACTACTTTAGACCAGAGAATGGCACCCTATTCCCTATATAGTGCACTACTTTAGACCAGAGAATGGCACCCTATTCCCTATATAGTGCACTACTTTAGACCAGAGAATGGCACCCTATTCCCTATATAGTGCACTACTTTAGACCAGAGAATGGCACCCTATTCCCTATATAGTGCACTACTTTAGACCAGAGAATGGCACCCTATTCCCTATATAGTGCACTACTTTAGACCAGAGAATGGCACCCTATTCCCTATATAGTGCACTACTTTAGACCAGAGAATGGCACCCTATTCCCTATATAGTGCACTACTTTAGACCAGAGAATGGCACCCTATTCCCTATATAGTGCACTACTTTAGACCAGAGAATGGCACCCTATTCCCTATATAGTGCACTACTTTAGACCAGAGAATGGCACCCTATTCCCTATATAGTGCACTACTTTAGACCAGAGAATGGCACCCTATTCCCTATATAGTGCACTACTTTAGACCAGAGAATGGCACCCTATTCCCTATATAGTGCACTACTTTAGACCAGAGAATGGCACCCTATTCCCTATATAGTGCACTACTTTAGACCAGAGAATGGCACCCTATTCCCTATATAGTGCACTACTTTAGACCAGAGAATGGCACCCTATTCCCTATATAGTGCACTACTTTAGACCAGAGAATGGCACCCTATTCCCTATATAGTGCACTACTTTAGACCAGAGAATGGCACCCTATTCCCTATATAGTGCACCTACTTTAGACCAGAGAATGGCACCCTATTCCCTATATAGTGCACTACTTTAGACCAGAGAATGGCACCCTATTCCCTATATAGTGCACTACTTTAGACCAGAGAATGGCACCCTATTCCCTATATAGTGCACTACTTTAGACCAGAGAATGGCACCCTATTCCCTATATAGTGCACTACTTTAGACCAGAGAATGGCACCCTATTCCCTATATAGTGCACTACTTTAGACCAGAGAATGGCACCCTATTCCCTATATAGTGCACTACTTTAGACCAGAGAATGGCACCCTATTCCCTATATAGTGCACTACTTTAGACCAGAGAATGGCACCCTATTCCCTATATAGTGCACTACTTTAGACCAGAGAATGGCACCCTATTCCCTATATAGTGCACTACTTTAGACCAGAGAATGGCACCCTATTCCCTATATAGTGCACTACTTTAGACCAGAGAATGGCACCCTATTCCCTATATAGTGCACTACTTTAGACCAGAGAATGGCACCCTATTCCCTATATAGTGCACTACTTTAGACCAGAGAATGGCACCCTATTCCCTATATAGTGCACTACTTTAGACCAGAGAATGGCACCCTATTCCCTATATAGTGCACTACTTTAGACCAGAGAATGGCACCCTATTCCCTATATAGTGCACTACTTTAGACCAGAGAATGGCACCCTATTCCCTATATAGTGCACTACTTTAGACCAGAGAATGGCTCCCTATTCCCTATATAGTGCACTACTTTAGACCAGAGAATGGCACCCTATTCCCTATATAGTGCACTACTTTAGACCAGAGAATGGCACCCTATTCCCTATATAGTGCACTACTTTAGACCAGAGAATGGCACCCTATTCCCTATATAGTGCACTACTTTAGACCAGAGAATGGCACCCTATTCCCTATATAGTGCACTACTTTAGACCAGAGAATGGCACCCTATTCCCTATATAGTGCACTACTTTAGACCAGAGAATGGAACCCTATTCCCTATATAGTGCACTACTTTAGACCAGAGAATGGAACCCTATTCCCTATATAGTGCACTACTTTAGACCAGAGAATGACACCCTATTCCCTATATAGTGCACTACTTTAGACCAGAATGGCACCCTATTCCCTATATAGTGCACTACTTTAGACCAGAGAATGGCCCCCTATTCCCTATATAGTGCACTACTTTAGACCAGAGAATGGCACCCTATTCCCTGTATAGTGCACTACTTTAGACCAGAGAATGGAACCCTATTCCCTATATAGTGCACTACTTTAGACCAGAGAATGACACCCTATTCCCTATATAGTGCACTACTTTAGACCAGAGAATGGCACCCTATTCCCTATATAGTGCACTACTTTAGAACAGAGAATGGCACCCTATTCCCTATATAGTGCACTACTTTAGACCAGAGAATGGTACCCTATTCCCTATATAGTGCACTACTTTAGACCAGAGAATGGCACCCTATTCCCTATATAGAGCACTACTCTCCAGGGACAGGCAGCATGGTGGTGGTGGTTTAGCTGGTTGACTGGTTCTCACCAGCCCCTCAGTCTCTCCAGGGACAGGCAGCATGGTGGTGGTGGTTTAGCTGGTTGACTGGTTCTCACCAGCCCCTCAGTCTCTCCAGGGACAGGCAGCATGGTGGTGGACTGGTTCTCACCAGCCCCTCAGTCTCTCCAGGGACAGGCAGCATGGTGGTGGACTGGTTCTCACCAGCCCCTCAGTCTCTCCAGGGACAGGCAGCATGGTGGTGGACTGGTTCTCACCAGCCCCTCAGTCTCTCCAGGGACAGGCAGCATGGTGGTGGTGGTTTAGCTGGTTGACTGGTTCTCACCAGCCCCTCAGTCTCTCCAGGGACAGGCAGCATGGTGGTTCCCTCAGTCTCTCCAGGGACAGGAGGATGGTGGTGGACTGGTTCTCACCAGCCCCTCAGTCTCTCCAGGGACAGGCAGCATGGTGGTGGACTGGTTCTCACCAGCCCCTCAGTCTCTCCAGGGACAGGCAGCATGGTGGTGGACTGGTTCTCACCAGCCCCTCAGTCTCTCCAGGGACAGGCAGCATGGTGGTGGTGGTTTAGCTGGTTGACTGGTTCTCACCAGCCCCTCAGTCTCTCCAGGGACAGGAGGATGGTGGTTCCCTCAGTCTCTCCAGGGACAGGCAGCATGGTGGTGGTGGTTTAGCTGGTTGACTGGTTCTCACCAGCCCCTCAGTCTCTCCAGGGACAGGCAGCATGGTGGTTCCCTCAGTCTCTCCAGGGACAGGCAGCATGGTGGTGGACTGGTTCTCACCAGCCCCTCAGTCTCTCCAGGGACAGGCAGCATGGTGGTTGACTGGTTCTCACCAGCCCCTCAGTCTCTCCAGGGACAGGCAGCATGGTGGTTGACTGGTTCTCACCAGCCCCTCAGTCTCTCCAGGGACAGGCAGCATGGTGGTTCCCTCAGTCTCTCCAGGGACAGGCAGCATGGTGGTGGACTGGTTCTCACCAGCCCCTCAGTCTCTCCAGGGACAGGCAGCATGGTGGTGGACTGGTTCTCACCAGCCCCTCAGTCTCTCCAGGGACAGGCAGCATGGTGGTTCCCTCAGTCTCTCCAGGGACAGGCAGCATGGTGGTGGACTGGTTCTCACCAGCCCCTCAGTCTCTCCAGGGACAGGCAGCATGGTGGTGGACTGGTTCTCACCAGCCCCTCAGTCTCTCCAGGGACAGGCAGCATGGTGGTTCCCTCAGTCTCTCCAGGGACAGGCAGCATGGTGGTGGTGGTTTAGCTGGTGGACTGGTTCTCACCAGCCCCTCAGTCTCTCCAGGGACAGGCAGCATGGTGGTGGTGGTTTAGCTGGTGGACTGGTTCTCACCAGCCCCTCAGTCTCTCCAGGGACAGGCAGCATGGTGGTTCCCTCAGTCTCTCCAGGGACAGGCAGCATGGTGGTTCCCTCAGTCTCTCCAGGGACAGGCAGCATGGTGGTTCCCTCAGTCTCTCCAGGGACAGGCAGCATGGTGGTTCCCTCAGTCTCTCCAGAGACAGGAGGATGGTGGTGGTTTCTCTCCACATGTCATTATCTGCTGTGTCATCTCCCTGGACTGTGGGAACTCACCTGAGGTCAGCACTTCCTACCTGCTGGAAACAGTCTGTCATGCTGCCTGTCACCTCAACGTCAGGGGAGAGGAGGCAGAGAGAGGCCTTACAGCACAGCACTCAGAGGCCAGGCAGAGAGAGAGGAGGCAGAGAGAGGCCTTACAGCACAGCACTCAGAGGCCAGGCAGAGAGAGGAGGCAGAGAGAGGCCTTACAGCACAGCACTCAGAGGCCAGGCAGAGAGAGGAGGCAGAGAGAGAGGAGGCAGAGAGAGGCCTTACAGCACAGCACTCAGAGGCCAGGCAGAGAGAGAGGAGGCAGAGAGAGGCCTTACAGCACAGCACTCAGAGGCCAGGCAGAGAGAGGAGGCAGAGAGAGAGGAGGCAGAGAGAGGCCTTACAGCACAGCACTCAGAGGCCAGGCAGAGAGAGAGGAGGCAGAGAGAGGCCTTACAGCACAGCACTCAGAGGCCAGGCAGAGAGAGGAGGCAGAGAGAGAGGAGGCAGAGAGAGGCCTTACAGCACAGCACTCAGAGGCCAGGCAGAGAGAGAGGAGGCAGAGAGAGGCCTTACAGCACAGCACTCAGAGGCCAGGCAGAGAGAGGAGGCAGAGAGAGAGGAGGCAGAGAGAGGCCTTACAGCACAGCACTCAGAGGCCAGGCAGAGAGAGAGGAGGCAGAGAGAGGCCTTACAGCACAGCACTCAGAGGCCAGGCAGAGAGAGGAGGCAGAGAGAGAGGAGGCAGAGAGAGGCCTTACAGCACAGCACTCAGAGGCCAGGCAGAGAGAGAGAAGTAGCGAGGATGGGGAAAGAGAAGGGGGGGGTACAGTATATATACTGGCAGCAGGCTGGCATGGCTCTGGTCCAAACGCTCTGGTCCAAAGCAGTGCACCATTTGGGACAGACCCTGCAGTGGGTGGCAGGAACAGGCTCTTCCACAACACCAAGACTGTCACACACAGACACACAGGCTGGACCCCCCCCCCACCCCTCCACAAACACACACCAAATAATGCTGATGAGCTGGGTACTGCCCAGGGAAAGGAGGGTAAAAGGCATCCGTCTAGACATGGTGATGTGATGACACCAGTCAGTCAGTCAGTCAGTCAGCTATAGATAACAATCTTTACTTTAAGTGCCTACGGCCAAGCTGCTTCTAATGCTAACTACTAGCCTACTGCCAAGCTGTTTCTAATGCTAACTACTAGCCTACTGCCTAGCTGTTTCTAATGCTAACTACTAGCCTACTGCCTAGCTGTTTCTAATGCTAACTACTAGCCTACTGCCAAGCTGTTTCTAATGCTAACTACTAGCCTACGGCCAAGCTGCTTCTAATGCTAACTACTAGCCTACTGCCAAGCTGTTTCTAATGCTAACTACTAGCCTACTGCCTAGCTGTTTCTAATGCTAACTACTAGCCTACTGCCTAGCTGTTTCTAATGCTAACTACTAGCCTACTGCCTAGCTGTTTCTAATGCTAACTACTAGCCTACTGCCAAGCTGTTTCTAATGCTAACTACTAGCCTACTGCCTAGCTGTTTCTAATGCTAACTACTAGCCTACTGCCAAGCTGTTTCTAATGCTAACTACTAGCCTACTGCCTAGCTGTTTCTAATGCTAACTACTAGCCTACTGCCAAGCTGTTTCTAATGCTAACTACTAGCCTACTGCCAAGCTGTTTCTAATGCTAACTACTAGCCTACTGCCAAGCTGTTTCTAATGCTAACTACTAGCCTACTGCCTAGCTGTTTCTAATGCTAACTACTAGCCTACTGCCAAGCTGTTTCTAATGCTAACTACTAGCCTACTGCCAAGCTGTTTCTAATGCTAACTACTAGCCTACTGCCAAGCTGTTTCTAATGCTAACTACTAGCCTACTGCCAAGCTGTTTCTAATGCTAACTACTAGCCTACTGCCAAGCTGTTTCTAATGCTAACTACTAGCCTACTGCCAAGCTGTTTCTAATGCTAACTACTAGCCTACTGCCTAGCTGTTTCTAATGCTAACTACTAGCCTACTGCCAAGCTGTTTCTAATGCTAACTACTAGCCTACTGCCAAGCTGTTTCTAATGCTAACTACTAGCCTACTGCCAAGCTGTTTCTAATGCTAACTACTAGCCTACTGCCAAGCTGTTTCTAATGCTAACTACTAGCCTACTGCCAAGCTGTTTCTAATGCTAACTACTAGCCTACTGCCTAGCTGTTTCTAATGCTAACTACTAGCCTACTGCCAAGCTGTTTCTAATGCTAACTACTAGCCTACTGCCAAGCTGTTTCTAATGCTAACTACTAGCCTACTGCCAAGCTGTTTCTAATGCTAACTACTAGCCTACTGCCAAGCTGTTTCTAATGCTAACTACTAGCCTACTGCCTAGCTGTTTCTAATGCTAACTACTAGCCTACGGCCTAGCTGTTTCTAATGCTAACTACTAGCCTACTGCCAAGCTGTTTCTAATGCTAACTACTAGCCTACTGCCAAGCTGTTTCTAATGCTAACTACTAGCCTACTGCCAAGCTGTTTCTAATGCTAACTACTAGCCTCCTGCCAAGCTGTTTCTAATGCTAACTACTAGCCTACTGCCAAGCTGTTTCTAATGCTAACTACTAGCCTACTGCCAAGCTGTTTCTAATGCTAACTACTAGCCTACTGCCAAGCTGTTTCTAATGCTAACTACTAGCCTACTGCCAAGCTGTTTCTAAAGCTAACTACTAGCCTACTGCCAAGCTGTTTCTAATGCTAACTACTAGCCTACTGCCAAGCTGTTTCTAATGCTAACTACTAGCCTACTGCCAAGCTATTTCTAATGCTAACTACTAGCCTACTGCCAAGCTGCTTCTAATGCTAACTATAGCCTACTGCCAAGCTGTTTCTAATGCTAACTACTAGCCTACTGCCAAGCTGTTTCTAAAGCTAACTACTAGCCTACTGCCAAGCTGTTTCTAAAGCTAACTACTAGCCTACTGCCAAGCTGTTTCTAATGCTAACTACTAGCCTACTGCCAAGCTGTTTCTAATGGTAACTACTAGCCTACTGCCAAGCTGTTTCTAATGCTAACTACTAGCCTACTGCCAAGCTGTTTCTATTGCTAACTACTAGCCTACTGCCAAGCTGTTTCTAATGCTAACTACTAGCCTACTGCCAAGCTGTTTCTAATGCTAACTACTAGCCTACTGCCAAGCTGTTTCTAATGCTAACTACTAGCCTACTGCCAAGCTGTTTCTAATGCTAACTACTAGCCTACGGCCTAGCTGTTTCTAATGCTAACTACTAGCCTACTGCCAAGCTGTTTCTAATGCTAACTACTAGCCTACTGCCAAGCTGTTTCTAATGCTAACTACTAGCCTACTGCCAAGCTAGTAGTCAGATAGGGCTCTGGTCAGACCACACCTAGTCTACCTCACACAGACACCAGACAGGGCTCTGGTCAGACCACACCTAGTCTACCTCACACAGACACCAGATAGGGCTCTGGTCAGACCACACCTAGTCTACCTCACACAGACACCAGACAGGGCTCTGGTCAGACCACACCTAGTCTACCTCACACAGACACCAGATAGGGCTCTGGTCAGACCACACCTAGTCTACCTCACACAGACACCAGATAGGGCTCTGGTCAGACCACACCTAGTCTACCTCACACGGACACCAGATAGGGCTCTGGTCAGACCACACCTAGTCTACCTCACACAGACACCAGATAGGGCTCTGGTCAGACCACACCTAGTCTACCTCACACAGACACCAGACAGGGCTCTGGTCAGACCACACCTAGTCTACCTCAGACAGACACCAGATAGGGCTCTGGTCAGACCACACCTAGTCTACCTCACACAGACACCAGCTAGGGCTCTGTCAGACCACACCTAGTCTACCTCACACAGACACCAGACAGGGCTCTGGTCAGACCACACCTAGTCTACCTCACACGGACACCAGATAGGGCTCTGGTCAGACCACACCAAGTCTACCTCACACAGACACCAGATAGGGCTCTGGTCAGACCACACCAAGTCTACCTCACACAGACACCAGATAGGGCTCTGGTCAGACCACACCTAGTCTACCTCACACAGACACCAGATAGGGCTCTGGTCAGACCACACCTAGTCTACCTCACACAGACACCAGATAGGGCTCTGGTCAGACCACACCTAGTCTACCTCACACAGACACCAGATAGGGCTCTGGTCAGACCACACCTAGTCTACCTCACACAGACACCAGATAGGGCTCTGGTCAGACCACACCTAGTCTACCTCACACAGAAACCATTGCTCCCTACATAGTGCACTACTTTTAGAGCCTCATAGGGCTCTGGTCTAAAGTAGTGCACTATAACCCATAGGGCTCTGGTCTAAAGTAGTGCACTATAACCCATAGGGCTCTGGTCTAAAGTAGTGCACTATAACCCACAGGGCTCTGGTCTAAAGTAGTGCACTATAACCCATAGGGCTCTGGTCTAAAGTAGTGCACTATATATCCCCATAGGGCTCTGGTCTAAAGTAGTGCACTATAACCCAAAGGGCTCTGGTCTAAAGTAGTGCACTATATATCCCCATAGGGCTCTGGTCTAAAGTAGTGCACTATAACCCATAGGGCTCTGGTCTAAAGTAGTGCACTATATCCCCATAGGGCTCTGGTCTAAAGTAGTGCACTATAACCCAAAGGGCTCTGGTCTAAAGTAGTGCACTATAACCCATAGGGCTCTGGTCTAAAGTAGTGCACTATAACCCACAGGGCTCTGGTCTAAAGTAGTGCACTATAACCCATAGGGCTCTGGTCTAAAGTAGTGCACTATAACCCATAGGGCTCTGGTCTAAAGTAGTGCACTATAACCCATAGGGCTCTGGTCTAAAGTAGTGCACTATATCCCCATAGGGCTCTGGTCTAAAGTAGTGCACTATATATCCCCATAGGGCTCTGGTCTAAAGTAGTGCACTATAACCCATAGGGCTCTGGTCTAAAGTAGTGCACTATAACCCATAGGGCTCTGGTCTAAAGTAGTGTACTATAACCCATAGGGCTCTGGTCTAAAGTAGTGCACTATATCCCCATAGGGCTCTGGTCTAAAGTAGTGCACTATAACCCATAGGGCTCTGGTCTAAAGTAGTGCACTATAACCCATAGGGCTCTGGTCTAAAGTAGTGCACTATAACCCATAGGGCTCTGGTCTAAAGTAGTGCACTATAACCCATAGGGCTCTGGTCTAAAGTAGTGCACTATATCCCCATAGGGCTTTTTATTTTTGTTTTTATTTCACCTTTATTTAACCAGGTAAGGCAGTTGAAAACAAGTTCTCATTTAAACTGCGACCTGGCCAAGATAAAGCAAAGCAGTGCGATTAAAACAACAACACAGAGTTACATATGGGGTAAAACAAAACATAAAGTCTAAAAATACAACAGAAAATATATATACAGTGTGTGCAAATGTAGCAAGTTATGGAGGTAAGGCCTCCCAAACCAACCAGTTAACACCCTCCCAAACCAACCAGTTAACACCCTCCCAAACCAACCAGTTAACACCCTCCCAAACCAACCAGTTAACACCCCCCCCCCCAAACCAACCAGTTAACACCCTCCCAAACCAACGACTAAAGGATTTCACCCCAAATACAGTATAAATGTGTAAACTGTGTTACAATTATCCACCCACTAACAGAGGGGGGGCGGGACTAAACATTCCAGGGTGAAGGAGAAGGTGGAAACTGTTTAAGAAAGCCTCCTAAAGGTGGGCGGAGCAAAGTGCCTTTGTGTGTCAAGGGGTATAAAACAGGAGTGTATGGGGGGTTTGGGCGCCAGAGCTCTCCATGAATAAACATACAGATCATTCTTGCTGGTTGTGGACCTTGAATCATTTATGATTAAAACCAGAGCCTTACAACTTCTGGTAATGATTCAAGCTTAGGTTGAATTAGAGATAGAAATTCTCTTTACACCCTCCCACCACAAATCCCCAACTTATCTTAGCTCATTGGTCACCATAGCAGCACCCACCCGTAGTCTGCGCTCCAGCAGGTATATCTCACTGGTCATCCCCAAAGCCAACACCTCCTTTGGCCGCCATTCCTTCCAGTTCTCTGCTGCCAATGACTGGAACAAACTGCAAAAATCTCTGAAGCTGGAGACTCTTATCTCCCTCATTAACTTTAAGCATCAGTTGTCAGAGCAGTTTACCGATCACTGCACCTGTACACAGCCCATCTGAAATTAGCCCACCCAACTACCTCATCCCTATATTGTTATTTACATTGTTATTTATTTTGCTCATTTGCACCCCAGTATCTCTATTTGCACATCATCTTCTGCACATCTATCACTCCAGTGTTAATACTAAATTGTAATTATTTTGCACTATAGCCTATTTATTGCCTTACCTCCATAACTTGCTACATTTGCACACACTGTATATATATTTTCTGTTGTATTTTTGACTTTGTTTTTTTTACCCCATATGTAACTCTGTGTTGTTTTTATCGCACTGCTTTGCTTTATCTTGGCCAGGTCGCAGTTGTAAATGAGAACTTGTTCTCAACTGGCTTACCTGGTTAAATAAAGGTGAAATAAAATTTTAAAAACTGTTGACACCCTCCCACCACAACCAGTTAACACCCTCCCACCACAACCAGTTAACACCCTCCCACCACAACCAGTTAACACCCTCCCACCACAACCAGTTAACACCCTCCCAAACCAACCGTCTCAGATGCTCAGCATGCTCTGCTCACACCTAATGGACCGAACCTAAACCACACGAAAACAATACAGGACACTATGGAGCACAAGGCCTTCACTATCTCATCCTGGAATATCCAAGGCCTTCACTGTCTCATCCTGGAATATCCAAGGCCTTCACTATCTCATCTTGGAGTATCCAAGGCCTGAGGTCATCTGCCTTTGGCCTAAAGAGCAGGAACCTGGACTTCACCAAAGAAATCGGAAAAACAGACATTGTCATCCTACAAGAAACATGGTATAGAGGAGATGGACCCACTGGTTGCCCTCTAGGTTACAGAGAGCTGGTAGTCCCATCCACCAAACTACCAGGTGTGAAACAGGGAAGGGACTCAGGGGGTATGCTAATTTGGTATAGAGCAGACCTAACTCACTCTATTCAATTAATCAATACAGGAACATTTTACATTTGGCTAGAAGTTAACAAGGAAATGATCTCAACAGAGAAAAAAACGTCCTCCTGTGTGCTACCTATATTCCCCCCACTAGAATCCCCATACTTTAATGAAGACAGCTTTTCCATCCTAGAGGGGGAAATCAACCATTTCCAGACCCAGGGACAAGTACTAGTCTGTGGTGACCTAAATGCCAGAACTGGACAAGAACCTGACACCCTCAGCACACAGGGGGACAAACACCTACCTGGAGGTGACAGTGTCCACCCCCCACCCCCAATATGCCCCCCTAGACACAACTATGACAAAACTACTAACAAAAACGGGTCAAAACTCCTGCAGCTCTGTCGCACACTGGGTCTGTACTTAGACAATGGTAGGCTTCGAGGGGACTCCTATGGTAGGTACACCTATAGCTCATCTCTTGGCAGTAGTACTGTAGACTACTTTATCACTGACCTCAACCCAGAGTCTCTCAGAGCGTTCACAGTCAGCCCACTGACACCCCTATCAGACCACAGCAAAATCACAGTCTACTTTAACAGAGCAATACTCAATCATGAGGCATCAAAGCCAAAGGAACTGAATAATATTAAGAAATGCTACAGATGGAAGGAAAGTAGTGTAGAAACCTACCAAAAAACAATTAGGCAACAACAAATTCAATCCCTTATAGACAACTTCCTGGACAAAACGTTTCACTGTAATAGTGACGGCGTAAACTTGGCAGTAGAAAACCTGACCAGTATATTTGACCCGTTTCAGGAAGCTAGGTGTATGTCTCACATCACTACTTCACAGGAGAGGCATTTTAACATTGTTTTTATTATCAAAATGTGTTTTAGGCAGAAATGCCTTCTGGAACATATTAACTTTCATGTGCCTTAATAACAAACTTTATAAATACAAATAAATAAATAAAATTATGAGCCTAGTTGGTTTAGCCAAGGAAAAATAAAGGAACCTTCCCGCTAGCCATGATTGCCAAGAGATGAGTTGGGATTGGTCTGCCATGTAGCGTGCTTCCGTCTATAACATGAGCTGCTCAGTATGTGTAGGTAATCCTTTCTAACACAGCTTTTTTTTAAGATCTCATGAAGAACTGAAAAAGTGTTGCATTGCTGCCCGGAAGTTAGTAGCACTATCGACAAAGATCAGTGGGGAAAAGTTGTGATGGACTACTTCCTGGAGGACGATCCTGCTGACTCTGAAAATGATTCAGCCGATGTGGAAATCACTTATTTTAGGTTAAATCATTTTTCACCGAACCAGACATTGTAGAGTCTTCCCCCATCACTTCCATCAGATGAAATGGCGATCAACAGTGTTGTTGTCACGGAAGAAGTTGACCAAGTTTTGAAATCAGTGGAATGCCCAGTGGAAGCAGAGTGATGATTCCCAAATGCAGCTATCAGCTAAAAACAAGAAGAAGTGGATCCAGTGGTCTATATACTATATCTACCTCTGCATTAAACATCAACACCAGGTAACTTCAACAAGGCTGAATGATCTAAGAGACAAGGCCTTCTATGCCATCAAAAGGAACATAAAACTCAACATCCCAATTAGAATCTGGCTAATCATTAGGATCAATCATTGGGCTCCCGAGTGGCACAGCGGTCTAAGGCACTGCATCTCAGTGCTTAAGGCGTCACTACAGACCCCCTGGTTTGATTCCAGGCTGTATCACAACCGTCCGTGATTGGGCAGCGCACAATTGGCCCAGCGTCATCCGGGTTTGGCCGGTGTAGGCAGTCATTGTAAATAAGAATTTGTTCTTAACTGACTTGCCTAGTTAAATAAAGTTTAAATAAAAAAATAATTTTAAAAAAATCTGTTATAGAACCCATGATTGTGAGGTCTGGGGTCCACTCACAAACCAATAATTCACAAAATGGGAATTGAAACTATGCATGAAGAATTCTGCAAAAATGTACTTTCTGTACAACGCAAAACCCCAAATAATGCATGCAGAGCAGAATTAGGCCTATACCCACTAATTATCCAAATCCAGAAAAGAGCTGTTAAATTCTACAACCACTTAAAAGGAAGCGATGCCCACACATTCCAGCCAGCTGGTCCTGGGGCTCTGTACACAAACAGAGCCCCAGAACAGCAGCACAATTAGACCCAACCAAATTATGAGAAAGCAAAAAGATAACTATTGACACAATGGAATGAATTAGGGCTCTCCCTGACAAAAAATAATTTACAAAAACACAGAAAATTGGAATGCCCTAAACAGAGAGAACACAGTGGCAGAAAAGAAAATCCTTTAATTAAGACTATGTACAGACTCAGTGAGCATAGCCTTGCTATTGCCATAGCAATGCCATACACAAAAATGTATGCACGCATGACTGTAAGTCGCTTTGGATAAAAGCGTCTGCTAAATGGCATATTATTATTATTATTATTATTATTGAGAGAGGCCACTGTGCCCACTACCCACAAAATGAGGTTGACACTGATCAGCACTTCCTAACCTCCTGCCAAATGTATGACCTTATTAAAGATACATTTTCCCCACAGATCACACAGACCCACAAAGAATTAGAAAACAAATGAAACATTGATAAAGTCCCATCTCTGTGAGGTGAAATACCTCCTTTACCACCTCTGTCGTTTTAGACAATTTGCCAGTTTATATTTGTCGTCAGTGTACTATGGGGTTGTCAGGTTTTTCTATTCATTACTCATTTTGTTTGCAGAGGAAACGGAAATAGACTGTTCTAGCATCATCAAAGTGAGCCTCGGCAGAAATATTTTTTAATGTTCATGTTTTTTTGGGGGGTGGCAGAAATAATTTTGCCGTGGCGCAACGCCACAGTGAAATGACTGCAGCAGAAACACTGGTCCCTCGGTCCCCTCCACTATAATGGCTGGCGGACAGACCAGACAGACAGACCAGACAGACAGACACAGACCAGACAGACAGACCAGACAGACCAGACAGACCGACCAGACAGACCAGACAGACCAGACAGACCAGACCAGACCAGACCAGACAGACCAGACAGACCAGACAGACCAGACAGACAGACAGACCAGACAGACCAGACAGACCAGACCAGACCAGACAGACCAGACAGACCAGACAGACCAGACCAGACAGACCAGACCAGACAGACCAGACAGACCAGACAGACCAGACAGACCAGACAGACCAGACAGACCAGACAGACCAGACCAGACCAGACCAGACAGACCAGACCAGACCAGACAGACCAGACCAGACAGACCAGACAGACCAGACCAGACCAGACAGACCAGACAGACCAGACAGACCAGACCAGACAGACCAGACAGACCAGACAGACCAGACAGACCAGACCAGACAGACCAGACAGACCAGACCAGACAGACCAGACCAGACAGACCAGACCAGACAGACCAGACCAGACAGACCAGACAGACCAGACCAGACAGACCAGACCAGACAGACCAGACAGACAGACCAGACAGACCAGACCAGACCAGACAGACCAGACAGACCAGACAGACCAGACCAGACCAGACCAGACAGACCAGACAGACCAGACAGACCAGACCAGACAGACCAGACCAGACCAGACAGACCAGACAGACCAGACCAGACCAGACAGACCAGACCAGACCAGACAGACCAGACCAGACAGACCAGACAGACCAGACCAGACAGACCAGACAGACCAGACAGACCAGACCAGACAGACCAGACCAGACCAGACAGACCAGACAGACCAGACAGACCAGACAGACCAGACAGACCAGACCAGACCAGACCAGACAGACCAGACCAGACCAGACAGACCAGACAGACCAGACCAGACAGACCAGACCAGACAGACCAGACCAGACAGACCAGACAGACAGACCAGACAGACAGACCAGACCAGACCAGACCAGACAGACCAGACAGACCAGACAGACCAGACCAGACAGACCAGACCAGACCAGACAGACCAGACAGACCAGACCAGACCAGACCAGACCAGACAGACCAGACAGACCAGACCAGACCAGACAGACCAGACAGACCAGACAGACCAGACCAGACAGACCAGACCAGACCAGACAGACCAGACAGACCAGACAGACCAGACCAGACAGACCAGACAGACCAGACCAGACAGACCAGACCAGACAGACAGACCAGACAGACCAGACAGACAGACCAGACAGACCAGACAGACAGACCAGACAGACAGACCAGACAGACAGACCAGACCAGACCAGACCAGACAGACCAGACAGACCAGACCAGACAGACCAGACAGACCAGACCAGACAGACCAGACCAGACAGACCAGACAGACCAGACAGACCAGACAGACCAGACAGACCAGACCAGACAGACCAGACAGACCAGACCAGACAGACCAGACCAGACCAGACAGACCAGACCAGACAGACCAGACCAGACCAGACAGACCGACCAGACAGACCAGACCAGACAGACCAGACCAGACCAGACCAGACAGACAGACAGACCAGACCAGACAGACCAGACCAGACAGACAGACCAGACAGACCGACCAGACAGACCAGACCAGACCAGACAGACCAGACAGACAGACAGACCAGACAGACCAGACAGACCAGACAGACCAGACCAGACAGACCAGACAGACCAGACCAGACAGACCAGACAGACAGACCAGACAGACAGACCAGACAGACCAGACAGACCAGACCAGACAGACCAGACAGACCAGACCAGACAGACCAGACAGACCAGACAGACCAGACCAGACAGACAGACCAGACCAGACCAGACCAGACCAGACCAGACAGACCAGACAGACCAGACCAGACAGACCAGACAGACCAGACAGACCAGACCAGACAGACCAGACCAGACCAGACAGACCAGACAGACCAGACCAGACAGACCAGACAGACCAGACCACAGACCAGACAGACCAGACAGACCAGACCACAGACCAGACAGACCAGACCAGACCAGACAGACCAGACAGACCAGACCAGACAGACCAGACCAGACAGACCAGACAGACCAGACCAGACAGACCAGACAGACCAGACAGACAGACCAGACCAGACAGACCAGACCAGACAGACCAGACCAGACAGACCAGACAGACCAGACAAGACAGACCAGACAGACCAGACAGACCAGACCAGACAGACCAGACCAGACAGACCAGACAGACAGACCAGACAGACCAGACAGACCAGACCAGACAGACAGACAGACCAGACCAGACAGACCAGACAGACCAGACAGACCAGACAGACCAGACCAGACCAGACGACAGACCAGACAGACCAGACAGACCAGACCAGACAGACCAGACAGCCCAGACAGACCAGACAGCCCAGACAGACAGACAGACCAGACCAGACAGACCAGACCAGACAGACCAGACCAGACCAGACAGACCAGACAGACCAGACAGACCAGACAGACAGACCAGACCAGACAGACCAGACCAGACAGACCAGACAGACAGACCAGACCAGACAGACCAGACAGACAGACCAGACAGACAGACCAGACAGACAGACCAGACAGACAGACCAGACCAGACCAGACAGACCAGACCAGACCAGACAGACCAGACCAGACCAGACAGACCAGACAGACCAGACAGACCAGACCAGACAGACAGACCAGACCGACAGACCAGACCAGACAGACCAGACCAGACAGACAGACCAGACCAGACAGACCAGACCAGACAGACCAGACCAGACAGACCAGACAGACCAGACAGACCAGACAGACAGACCAGACAGACAGACCGACCAGACAGACCAGACCAGACAGACCAGACAGACCAGACAGACCAGACAGACAGACCAGACAGCCCAGACAGACCAGACCAGACCAGACAGCCCAGACAGACCAGACAGCCCAGACAGACCAGACAGACCAGACAGACCAGACAGACCAGACAGACAGACAGACCAGACAGACAGACCAGACCAGACAGACAGACAGACCAGACCAGACCAGACCAGACAGACCAGACCAGACAGACCAGACAGACCAGACAGACCAGACCAGACAGACCAGACCAGACAGACAGACCAGACCAGACAGACCAGACCAGACCAGACAGACAGACAGACCAGACAGACCAGACAGACAGACAGACCAGACCAGACAGACCAGACCAGACAGGACAGACCAGACCAGACAGACCAGACCAGACAGACCAGACAGACCAGACAGACAGACAGACAGACAGACCAGACCAGACAGACCAGACCAGACAGACCAGACCAGACAGACCAGACCAGACAGACCAGACCAGACAGACCAGACCAGACAGACCAGACCAGACCAGACAGACCAGACCAGACAGACCAGACAGAACAGACCAGACCAGATAGACCAGACAGACAGACCAGACAGACAGACCAGACAGACCAGACAGACCAGACCAGACAGACCAGACAGACCAGACAGACCAGACCAGACAGACCAGACCAGACCAGACCAGATAGACCAGACAGACAGACCAGACCAGACCAGACAGACCAGACAGACCAGACCAGACAGACCAGACAGACAGACAGACCAGACCAGACAGACCAGACAGACCAGACCAGACAGACCAGACCAGACAGACCAGACAGACAGACAGACCAGACCAGACAGACCAGACCAGACAGACCAGACAGACCAGACCAGACAGACCAGACAGACAGACCAGACCAGACAGACAGACCAGACCAGACCAGACCAGACAGACCAGACAGACCAGACAGACCAGACCAGACAGACCAGACCAGACCAGACAGACCAGACCAGACCGACCAGACAGACCAGACCAGACAGACCAGACCAGACAGACCAGACCAGACAGACCAGACCAGACAGACCAGACCAGACAGACAGACAGACCAGACAAGACAAACCAGACCAGACAGACAGACCAGACCAGACAGACAGACCAGACCAGACAGACCAGACCAGACAGACAGACCAGACCAGACAGACCAGACAGACCAGACCAGACCAGACAGACCAGAAAGACCAGACCAGATCAGACAGACCAGACAGACCAGACAGACCAGACCAGACAGACCAGACCAGACCAGATAGACCAGACAGACCAGACCAGACAGACCAGACAGACAGACAGACCAGACCAGACAGACCAGACAGACCAGACAGACCAGACCAGACAGACCAGACAGACAGACCAGACAGACAGACAGACAGACCAGACAGACCAGACCAGACAGACCAGACCAGACCAGACAGACCAGACAGACAGCCCAGACCAGACCGACCAGACAGACCAGACAGACCAGACCAGACCAGACAGACCAGACCAGACAGACCAGACCAGACAGACCAGACAGACCAGACAGACCAGACAGACCAGACCAGACCAGACAAGACCAGATAGACCAGACAGACAGACCAGACAGACCAGACAGACCAGACAGACCAGACCAGACCGACCAGACAGACCAGACAGACCAGACCAGACCAGACAGACCAGACCAGACCAGATAGACCAGACAGACAGACCAGAAAGACCAGACAGACCAGACAGACCAGACAGACAGACAGACAGACAGACAGACAGACCAGACAGACCAGACAGACCAGACAGACAGACCAGACAGACCAGACAGACCAGACAGACAGACCAGACCAGACAGACCAGATAGACCAGACAGACAGACCAGACCAGACCAGACAGACAGACCAGACAGACAGACCAGACAGACCAGACAGACCAGACAGACCAGACAGACAGACCAGACAGACCAGACCAGACAGACCAGACCAGACAGACCAGACAGACCAGACAAGACAGACCAGACCAGACAGACCAGACCAGACAGACCAGACAGACCAGACCAGACCAGACAGACAGACCAGACCAGACCAGACAGACAACCCAGACAGAACAGACCAGACAGACAGACCAGACAGACCAGACCAGACAGACCAGACAGACCAGACCAGACCAGATAGACCAGACAGACCAGACAGACCAGACCAGACCAGATAGACCAGACAGACAGACCAGACCAGACCAGACCAGACCAGACAGACCAGACAGACCAGACCAGACAGACCAGACAGACAGACAGACCAGACCAGACAGACCAGACCAGACAGACCAGACCAGACAGACAGCCCAGACCAGACCGACCAGACAGACCAGACAGACCAGACAGACCAGACAGACCAGACAGACCAGACAGACCAGACCAGAGACCAGACAGACAGACCAGACAGACCAGACAGACCAGACCAGACCAGACAGACCAGACCAGACCAGATAGACCAGACAGACAGACCAGACAGACCAGACAGACCAGACAGACCAGACAGACCAGACAGACCAGACCAGACAGACCAGACAGACCAGACAGACCAGACAGACAGACCAGACAGACCAGACAGACCAGACAGACCAGACAGACAGACCAGACAGACCAGACAGACAGACCAGACAGACAGACCAGACAGACCAGACAGACCAGATAGACCAGACAGACAGACCAGACCAGACCAGACCAGACAGACAGACCAGACAGACAGACCAGACAGACCAGACAGACAGACCAGACCAGACCAGACAGACCAGACCAGACAGACAGACCAGACAGACCAGACAGACCAGACAGACAGACCAGACAGACCAGACAGACCAGACAGACCAGACCAGACAGACCAGACCAGACAGACCAGACAGACAGACCAGACAGACAGGCCAGACAGACCAGACAAGACAGACCAGACCAGACAGACCAGACCAGACAGACCAGACCGACCAGACCAGACCAGACAGACCAGACCAGACCAGACCAGACAGACAGACCAGACCAGACCAGACAGACAGACCAGACAGACCAGACCAGACAGACCAGACCAGACAGACCAGACCAGACAGACCAGACAGACCAGACAGACCAGACCAGACCAGACAGACAGACCAGACCAGACCAGACCAGACAGACCAGACCAGACAGACCAGACCAGACCAGACAGACAGACCAGACCAGACCAGACAGACCAGACCAGACAGACCAGACCAGACCAGACAGACCGACCAGACAGACCAGACAGACCAGACAGACAGACCAGACCAGACAGACCAGACCAGACAGACCAGACAGACCAGACAGACAGACCAGACAGACCAGACAGACCAGACCAGACAGACCAGACCAGACAGACCAGACAGACCAGACAGACAGACCAGACAGACCAGACCAGACAGACCAGACAGTGGTGATATCAGGTCTGTATATTTAGCCATTTGAAATGTAAACAGCAGATGAAAGAAAGCTCCAAGTGGTTGTTGGATGGAGGGAGGTGAGGCAGCGTAGCGGTGTGGTGATGAGAGGTCAGACTGTGTGTGTGTGTGTGTGTGTGTGTGTGTGTGTGTGTGTGTGTGTGTGTGTGTGTGTGTGTGTGTGTCTGTGTGTGTGTGTCTGTGTGTGTGTGTGTGTGTGTGTGTGAGAGAGTTGCATGGTATTCCAAAACCTCCATACTTTTTCGATTAAAAAAGCGGTTCGGTACTAGAATTTTTGTTACGTTCGGTACTTCTTGAGAGGATCAAGTCTGTATCAGCGCTAGGGATGGGCATTTGAAATAATTTCACTATTCGAATAATATCATGAAACCTTTTCAGATATCCGGATAGTCTAAATACATGTAAACAAAATAAAACTTTGTTTAAACTTGGGAACTAGCTTGCTATGCAGCCAGGGAGGGAGAAAGAGAGAGAGTAGCCACTGATTGGCCCATCAATAAGAACAAACGTGTGAAACCCGTGTAGGCTACTGCGGTATGTATTTTTATGGGGCGCACATCTGAAAAACTACATTCAAAAGTTTGTTGTCAGTATATCCTTGTGTGTAGCAATGTTACATAGATCATTTAATTTAGACAAAGCCTTTTCATTGTTAAAATAGGCCTATGATATTATTTTCTTTAAAAATGTATGCTCACGCAAGTATTTGAATACTAACGTCCGTTTGGATATTTGAATATTGTACTAACCGAGTCCATCCCTAAGCAGCTCCTTTATAGTAGGAAGAGCCTCTCCTCTTCATCATTCACTGTTCCAGCTGTCTGGCCTGCCGAGTCCATCCCTAACCAGAGCCTCAGCCTGTTCCAGCTGTCTGGCCTGCCGCTGTCTGGCCTGTTCCAGCTTTCTGGCCTGTTCCAGCTGTCTGGCCTGTTCCAGCTGTCTGGCCTGCCGCTGTCTGGCCTGTTCCAGCTGTCTGGCCTGCCGCTGTCTGGCCTGTTCCAGCTGTCTGGCCTGTTCCAGCTGTCTGGCCTGTTCCAGCTGTCTGGCCTGTTCCAGCTGTCTGGCCTGCCGCTGTCTGGCCTGCCGCTGTCTGGCCTGTTCCAGCTGTCTGGCCTGTTCCAGCTGTCTGGCCTGCCGCTGTCTGGCCTGTTCCAGCAGTCTGGCCTGTTCCAGCTGTCTGGCCTGTTCCAGCTGTCTGGCCTGTTCCAGCTGTCTGGCCTGTTCCAGCTGTCTGGCCTGTTCCAGCTGTCTGGCCTGTTCCAGCTGTCTGGCCTGTTCCAGCTGTCTGGCCTGCCGCTGTCTGGCCTGTTCCAGCTGTCTGGCCTGTTCCAGCTGTCTGGCCTGCGTTAGCTCACCACTCAGGCTGCACACAACTTCACAAATTTGAATAATGCAACACTGCATGTAGAAACGTTCAAAAACGGTTCATTACTGTTTACAAAACAATGTCCATTTCAATGCTGATTGTCACCAAAAACGTTATTCATTAACTTTGTCTCCCTCGCCGTCTGGTTTCCACTAGATTCCATAGCCACATTCTGTCTCACAAATGACTTCATTGCTTTCTTAAGGAGACAGCGCACACATTTACAAAAGAAGAGATGGCTTTTTCTATGCTAATGTTGATCAGTACAATCAAATACTGGTCCTCTGTAGCTCAGCTGGTAGAGCACGGCGCTTGTAACGCTAAGGTAGTGGGTTCGATCCCCGGGACCACCCATACACAAAAAAAAAATGTATGCACGCATGACTGTAAGTCGCTTTGGATAAAAGCGTCTGCTAAATGGCATATTATTATTATTATTATAAATATTTTCTCCTAGCAGTTGCCAATAGAATACTGTAAGTCCTAAATGGAAGGGATTGTTTGTCATCTGTAGCCCAATGAAATCAGCTAAAATAAGCTCAATAACTCAATGCATGCACACACTCCTATTGAATACTATGCATTCACCTGTATTGTGAATAGACCTAGATCTTGATTTACCATTCAAATAAATGATTACAATGTTGTTGTTTTGTAGTTAGATTGGTAAAAACAAAGTCAAGTTGATTGTATCATTATATAATTGTTTTTTTTAAAAAGGACAAAAATGTTCTACTGTAATGATCTTGAACTGGAAAGAGGCCCAATGACTGAATAGAGCAGCAGCGGAGTTTGACTGGATCAAGTGCCATTCTGCTTATTCGGCTAATATGCCTTTTTTGTGGTATTGTTTTGGTATCTAGTATCGTGATACTAAACCTACAAGTCAAAATACTGGTATGGTGACGACACTAGCATGTGCAGCAGCGGAACGCTGAGAGAGGAGAGGTCACAGAGACTCCAGCCAGCCACCCAGCCACCCAGCCAGCCAGCCACCCAGCCAGCCAGCCAGCCAGCCAGCCAGCCACCCAGCCAGCCAGCCACATTTACATTTACATTTTAGTCATTTAGCAGACGCTCTTAACCAGAGCGACTTACAGGAGCAATTAGGGTTAAGTGCCTTGCTCAAGGGCACATTAACGTCATTTAGCAGACGCTCTTAGCCAGAGCGACTCACAAATTGGTGCGTTCACCCTATAGCCAGTGGGATAACCACTTTACAATTTGGGGGGGGGGGGGGGGGGGGGGGGGGGGGGGGGTTAGAAGGAATACTTTATCCTATCCCAGGTATTCCTTAAAGAGGTGGGGTTTCAAATGTCTCCGGAAGGTGGTGAGTGACTCCGCTGTCCTGGCGTCGTGAGGGAGCTTGTTCCACCATTGGGGTGCCAGAGCAGCGAACAGTTTTGACTGGGCTGAGCGGGAGCTGTGCTTCCGCAGAGGAAGGGGAGCCAGCAGGCCAGAGGTGGATGAACGCAATGTCCTCGTTTGGGTGTAGGGACTGATCAGAGCCTGAAGGTACAGAGGTGCGGTTCCCCTCACTGCTCCATAGGCAAGCACCATGGTCTTGTAGCGGATGCGAGCTTCAACTGGAAGCCAGTGGAGTGTGCGGAGGAGGGGGGTGACGTGAGAGAACTTGGGAAGGTTGAACACCAGACGGGCTGCGGCATTCTGGATGAGTTGTAGGGGTTTAATGGCACAGGCAGGGAGCCCAGCCAACAGCGAGTTGCAGTAGTCCAGACGGGAGATGACAAGTGCCTGGACCAGGACCTGCGCCGCTTCCTGTGTAAGGCAGGGTCGCACTCTCCGAATGTTGTAGAGCATGAACCTGCAGGAGCGGGTCACCGCCTTGATGTTGGCGGAGAACGACAGGGTGTTGTCCAGGGTCACGCCTAGGCTCTTCGCACTCTGGGAGGAGGACACAGCCACCTACCCACCCAGCCAGCCAGCCAGCCAACCACCCAGCCAGCCAGCCAGCCAGCCAGCCAGCCAGCCAGCCAGCCACCCAGCCAGCCACCCAGCCACCCACCCACCCACCCAGCCAGCCACCCACCCACCCAGCCAGCCACCCAGCCAGCCAGCCAGCCAGCCACCCAGCCACCCACCCAGCCAGCCAGCCAGCCAGCCAGCCAGCCAGCCAGCCAGCCAGCCAGACCTTGACTGTGTCCCCAACGGCCCCCTATTCCCTGTATCAGGGTCCCCAACGGCCCCCTATTCCCTGTATCAGGGTCCCCAACGGCCCCCTATTCCCTGTATCAGGGTCCCCAACGGCCCCCTATTCCCTGTATCAGGGTCCCCAACGGCCCCCTATTCCCTGTATCAGGGTCCCCAACGGCCCCCTATTCCCTGTATCAGGGTCCCCAACGGCCCCCTATTCCCTGTATCAGGGTCCCCAAATTCCCTGTATCAGGGTCCCCAACGGCCCCCTATTCCCTGTATCAGGGTCCCCAACGGCCCCCTATTCCCTGTATCAGGGTCCCCAACGGCCCCCTATTCCCTGTATCAGGGTCCCCAACGGCCCCCTATTCCCTGTATCAGGGTCCCCAACTGGACACCAAAGACTAAAAACTGTCTCTTAACCCCGCCCTCTCCCAGTCTCTTAACCCCGCCCTCTCCCAGTCTCTTAACCCCGCCCTCTCCCAGTCTCTTAACCCCGCCCTCTCCCAGTCTCTTAACCCCACCCTATCCAGTCTCTTAACCCCGCCCCTTACCAGTCTCTTAACCCCGCCCCATCCAGTCTCTTAACCCCGCCCCATCCAGTCTCTTAACCCCGCCCTCTCCCAGTCTCTTAACCCCGCCCTCTCCCAGTCTCTTAACCCCGCCCTCTCCAGTCTCTTAACCCCGCCCTCTCCAGTCTCTTAACCCCGCCCCATCCAGTCTCTCACCCCCGCCCTATCCCGTCTCTTAACCCCGCCCTCCCTCTGTTTCCGTTCTAACTAGATGTTTGCTCCCCGGTGCAGTGGCGCCGAGGTGTCAAGTGGATGGGATCACTTCATTATTTACTGTGTCCACAGAGAGGAAGCTTTGAGGACACACCTGCGCTCATGTGTTTGGTTGATTATGCCCTAGGCCCGTAGAGAGCTAGGGAAAAAAGCTTTCCAGTTAGTTCTCTGCTTGGAACAAGCTTCAAAAGGTCCTGAAATTACAGCTGAAAGGCATAGTGGAGCTCCTGCACCTAAATATAGACAGTACCAGCACCCAGAACGAGAACCAGAACCTATTTCAGTCCAACTTAAGCACTGATCAGAAGCCTATTTTCTGATGTTTCCACTGGACCAGAACATGACATGTTTCTCTTTCACGCCAAGTGGTTATCGAAAGGGAGAGAGCTGGAAAGATTTTTCAAATACATTGAGGAACGTTTGTAATTTTCAATGGATGTAAAAACAGACTTTGTTTACTTGCTGTTTGAGCTGGAGAAAACATTACTGTGAGAAGCTCCACAGGTCATTAGTGGTAGTCCGTTAAGCCAATCAGAAATACTATCAGATCCCCAAATGGGCACATTTATGCCTCCATTAGCACTAACCCTAACCCTCCATTAGCACTAACCCTAACCCTAACCCTCCATTAGCACTAACCCTAACCCTAACCCTCCATTAGCACTAACCCTAACCCTAACCCTCCATTAGCACTAACCCTAACCCTCCATTAGCACTAACCCTAACCCTCCATTAGCACTAACCCTAACCCTCCATTAGCACTAACCCTAACCCTCCATTAGCACTAACCCTAACCCTCCATTAGCACTAACCCTAACCCTCCATTAGCACTAACCCTAACCCTCCATTAGCACTAACCCTAACCCTCCATTAGCACTAACCCTAACCCTCCATTAGCACTAACCCTAACCCTAACCCTCCATTAGCACTAACCCTAACCCTCCATTAGCACTAACCCTAACCCTCCATTAGCACTAACCCTAACCCTCCATTAGCACTAACCCTAACCCTCCATTAGCACTAACCCTAACCCTCCATTAGCACTAACCCTAACCCTCCATTAGCACTAACCCTAACCCTCCATTAGCACTAACCCTAACCCTAACCCTCCATTAGCACTAACCCTAACCCTCCATTAGCACTAACCCTAACCCTAACCCTCCATTAGCACTAACCCTAACCCTCCATTAGCACTAACCCTAACCCTCCATTAGCACTAACCCTAACCCTCCATTAGCGTTCAGGCCAGGTAGCCTATAGGACTACTTCTATGCGTGCGCCTCCTAACCCTAACCCTCCATTAGCGTTCAGGCCAGGTAGCCTCTAGGACTACTTCTATGCGTGCGCCTCCTTACCCTAACCCTCCATTAGCGTTCAGGCCAGGTAGCCTATAGGACTACTTCTATGCGTGCGCCTCCTAACCCTAACCCTCCATTAGCGTTCAGGCCAGGTAGCCTCTAGGACTACTTCTATGCGTGCGCCTCCTTACCCTAACCCTCCATTAGCGTTCAGGCCAGGTAGCCTATAGGACTACTTCTATGCGTGCGCCTCCTAACCCTAACCCTCCATTAGCGTTCAGGCCAGGTAGCCTATAGGACTACTTCTATGCGTGCGCCTCCTAACCCTAACCCTCCATTAGCGTTCAGGCCAGGTAGCCTCTAGGACTACTTCTATGCGTGCGCCTCCTAACCCTAACCCTCCATTAGCGTTCAGGCCAGGTAGCCTCTAGGACTACTTCTATGCGTGCGCCTCCTAACCCTAACCCTCCATTAGCACTAACCCTAACCCTAACCCTCCATTAGCACTAACCCTAACCCTCCATTAGCACTAACCCTAACCCTAACCCTCCATTAGCACTAACCCTAACCCTCCATTAGCGTGCAGGCCAGGTAGCCTATAGGACTACTTCTATGCGTGCGCCTCCTTACCCTAACCCTAACCCTCCATTAGCACTAACCCTAACCCTAACCCTCCATTAGCACTAACCCTAACCCTAACCCTCCATTAGCACTAACCCTAACCCTCCATTAGCGTTCAGGCCAGGTAGCCTCTAGGACTACTTCTATGCGTGCGCCTCTTTACTCAACACTGATAGAAGCGCTCCAAACAAAACACAAGGACTAAATTGACTAAACTCATAAATTGAATTAAATAAACTAAAACTTGTTTCTCACAAGTGTAGCATAGGTTGTGCACTCTGCAAATAATGTGTCCACTCCGACAATGATAACGGGAAGACTGGAATAATATTATTGAATGGATTAACAGAAATTACCGTAACCAAAGTAACAAACATTGTAGATTAGAAATGATAGGAATGAACGGTAAATGTACTACTGGTGATACATGTAATGGGGAATTGATATACACTAACAATCAAACGCAAACAATTCACACAATGAAGTTATGAAACAATGAATGTGCACAAATTGGTGGGAGAGAGCGCATTCTGGAGAGAGAAGTGCCTTGTGCATCTGGGCGCCTGGTTAATCCCACGCATTGGCCAGGCAGCATTTACGGTGATACGGCCTCAGCAGAAGGCAGGGCATGGTTAATCCCACGCATTGGCCAGGCAGCATTTACGGTGATACGGCCTCAGCAGAAGGCAGGGCATGGTTAATCCCACGCATTGGCCAGGCAGTATTTACGGTGATACGGCCTCAGCAGAAGGCAGGGCATGGTTAATCCCACGCATTGGCCAGGCAGCATTTACGGTGATACGGCCTCAGCAGAAGGCAGGGCATGGTTAATCCCACGCATTGGCCAGGCAGCATTTACGGTGATACGGCCTCAGCAGAAGGCAGGGCATGGTTAATCCCACGCATTGGCCAGGCAGCATTTACGGTGATACGGCCTCAGCAGAAGGCAGGGCATGGTTAATCCCACGCATTGGCCAGGCAGCATTTACGGTGATACGGCCTCAGCAGAAGGCAGGGCATGGTTAATCCCACGCATTGGCCAGGCAGCATTTACGGTGATACGGCCTCAGCAGAAGGCAGGGCATGGTTAATCCCACGCATTGGCCAGGCAGCATTTACGGTGATACGGCCTCAGCAGAAGGCAGGGCATGGTTAATCCCACGCATTGGCCAGGCAGCATTTACGGTGATACGGCCTCAGCAGAAGGCAGGGCATGGTTAATCCCACGCATTGGCCAGGCAGTATTTAAGGTGATACGGCCTCAGCAGAAGGCAGGGCATGGTTAATCCCACGCATTGGCCAGGCAGCATTTACGGTGATACGGCCTCAGCAGAAGGCAGGGCATGGTTAATCCCACGCATTGGCCAGGCAGTATTTACGGTGATACGGCCTCAGCAGAAGGCAGGGCATGGTTAATCCCACGCATTGGCCAGGCAGCATTTACGGTGATACGGCCTCAGCAGAAGGCAGGGCATGGTTAATCCCACGCATTGGCCAGGCAGCATTTACGGTGATACGGCCTCAGCAGAAGGCAGGGCATGGTTAATCCCACGCATTGGCCAGGCAGCATTTACGGTGATACGGCCTCAGCAGAAGGCAGGGCATGGTTAATCCCACGCATTGGCCAGGCAGCATTTACGGTGATACGGCCTCAGCAGAAGGCAGGGCATGGTTAATCCCACGCATTGGCCAGGCAGCATTTACGGTGATACGGCCTCAGCAGAAGGCAGGGCATGGTTAATCCCACGCATTGGCCAGGCAGCATTTACGGTGATACGGCCTCAGCAGAAGGCAGGGCATGGTTAATCCCACGCATTGGCCAGGCAGCATTTACGGTGATACGGCCTCAGCAGAAGGCAGGGCATGGTTAATCCCACGCATTGGCCAGGCAGTATTTACGGTGATACGGCCTCAGCAGAAGGCAGGGCATGGTTAATCCCACGCATTGGCCAGGCAGCATTTACGGTGATACGGCCTCAGCAGAAGGCAGGGCATGGTTAATCCCACGCATTGGCCAGGCAGCATTTACGGTGATACGGCCTCAGCAGAAGGCAGGGCATGGTTAATCCCACGCATTGGCCAGGCAGCATTTACGGTGATACGGCCTCAGCAGAAGGCAGGGCATGGTTAATCCCACGCATTGGCCAGGAAGCATTTACGGTGATACGGCCTCAGCAGAAGGCAGGGCATGGTTAATCCCACGCATTGGCCAGGCAGCATTTACGGTGATACGGCCTCAGCAGAAGGCAGGGCATGGTTAATCCCACGCATTGGCCAGGCAGCATTTACGGTGATACGGCCTCAGCAGAAGGCAGGGCATGGTTAATCCCACGCATTGGCCAGGCAGTATTTAAGGTGATACGGCCTCAGCAGAAGGCAGGGCATGGTTAATCCCACGCATTGGCCAGGCAGCATTTACGGTGATACGGCCTCAGCAGAAGGCAGGGCATGGTTAATCCCACGCATTGGCCAGGCAGTATTTATGGTGATACGGCCTCAGCAGAAGGCAGGGCATGGTTAATCCCACGCATTGGCCAGGCAGCATTTACGGTGATACGGCCTCAGCAGAAGGCAGGGCATGGTTAATCCCACGCATTGGCCAGGCAGCATTTACGGTGATACGGCCTCAGCAGAAGGCAGGGCATGGTTAATCCCACGCATTGGCCAGGCAGCATTTACGGTGATACGGCCTCAGCAGAAGGCAGGGCATGGTTAATCCCACGCATTGGCCAGGCAGCATTTACGGTGATACGGCCTCAGCAGAAGGCAGGGCATGGTTAATCCCACGCATTGGCCAGGCAGCATTTACGGTGATACGGCCTCAGCAGAAGGCAGGGCATGGTTAATCCCACGCATTGGCCAGGCAGCATTTACGGTGATACGGCCTCAGCAGAAGGCAGGGCATGGTTAATCCCACGCATTGGCCAGGCAGCATTTACGGTGATACGGCCTCAGCAGAAGGCAGGGCATGGTTAATCCCACGCATTGGCCAGGCAGCATTTCCGGTGATACGGCCTCAGCAGAAGGCAGGGCATGGTTAATCCCACGCATTGGCCAGGCAGCATTTACGGTGATACGGCCTCAGCAGAAGGCAGGGCATTCATACTTATTGCGCTTTGCGGAGCAGTGCAGAGCTGTTGTCAAGGAAGTGAGTTTGTGTTTTCTACAGGATGTACCGCCCCCACCTACCGTCAACCAATCATGTCAATGCGGTGCTTTGCAGAACCCTCCGGAGCTCGATTTGGCCTCTGCACGCCTCTGGAGGCTCCGCAATTGCGTCACACCCTCCATTTGGAGCCTCTGACCACATTTTCAGATCAAGCATAAATTGGCTTTTAGTCTAGGCCTCCGCAATAGGCTCACCGCCATTGGACTCTGGAGCAGTGGAAACGCGTTCTCTGGAGTGATGAATCACGCTTCACCATCTGGCAGTCTGACGGACGAATCTGGGTTTGGCGGATGCCAGGAGTACGCTATCTGCCCGAATGCATAGTGCCAACTGTAAAGTTTGGTGGATGAGGAATAATGGTCTGGGGCTGTTTTTCATGGTTCAGGCCACTTAGTTCTAGTGATGTTCCAACATCTAGTGGAAAGCCTTCCCAGAAGAGTGGAGGCTGTTATAGCAGCAAAATGGGGACCAACTCCATATTAATGCCCATGATTTTGGAATGAGATGTTGGAGGAGCAGGTGTCCACATACCTTTGTCCATGTCATGTAAATGTCTATCAACTACTACAACACCTCCTGCTAAATGAAACCCAGCACCACTACATTTGAGACATTTAGCAGACACTCTTATCCAGATTAGGATTAAGTGCCTTGCTCAAGGGCACATCAGGAGATTTTTCACCTAGTCTGCACTGGGATTCAAACCAGCGACCTTTTGATTACTGGCCCAACGCCCTAACCACTAGGCTACCTGCCCCACTACCAATGTGAGTTCCAAATGGCACCCTATTCCCTATAGAGTGAATTAGGGGCTCTGGTAAAACAGTAGTAGGGAATGGGGTGGCATTTGGGACACAGTGCTAGACTGCTCCACTAAAACACCTCAACACATATACAGGCTGGGGTTCTGGTCCACTAAAACACCTCAACACATATACAGGCTGGGGTTCTGGTCCACTAAAACACCTCAACACATATACAGGCTGGGGTTCTGGTCCACTAAAACACCTCAACACATATACAGGCTGGGGTTCTGGTCCACTAAAACACCTCAACACATATACAGGCTGGGGTTCTGGTCCACTAAAACACCTCAACACATATACAGGCTGGGGTTCTGGTCCACTAAAACACCTCAACACATATACAGGCTGGGGTTCTGGTCCACTAAAACACCTCAACACATATACAGGCTGGGGTTCTGGTACTAATCAGCTAAGGCTTCAATCCTAGCTCTGTCTAGCACTAGTTTTTTTTTTTTTTCACCTTTATTTAACCAGATAAACCAGTTGAGAACAAGTTCTCATTTACAACTGCGACCTGGCCAAGATAAAGCAAAGCAGTGCGATAAAAACAACAACACAGAGTTACATATGGGGTAAACAAAACATAAAGTCAAAAATACAACAGAAAATATATATACAGTGTGTGCAAATGTAGTAAGTTATGGAGGTAAGGCAATAAATAGGCTATAGTGCAAAATAATTACAATGTACTGGAATGATAAGATGTGCAAGAGATGATGTGCAAATAGAGATACTGGGGTGCAAAAGAGCAAAATAAATAACAATATAGGGATGAGGTAGTTGGGTGGGCTAATTTCAGATGGGCTGTGTACAGGTGCAGTGATCGGTAAGCTGCTCTGACAACTGATGCTTAAAGTTAGTGAGGGAAATAAGACATCCTCTAACATTGACAATGGCTGAATATCAACTGCCATCATTTCTGTAATCAGCGCTGTGATTTTCTCACTCTTTCATCATTGCACCTGTACTGTCACTTTAGCTCAATTTCAGTTGTCATTTCATCACCTTCTCATTTAACGTCTCAAAATATTGCCATACAGGGCTTGGCTGCGCTCCCTTCCCTGTCTCACTCGGACATTTTTCCAAATGACGATGACGTGCGGAGGGCATTATATCCGTGGCAAATCATCTGAAAGATGCATATGTCCTCCGACTAACGTTACAGCATTGTTGCATTAGGATTTTTTTTTTTCCTTTATGACGATCGGGGCTTGTTAGTGGTAGTTTTGTGATAACTGCACTGTGATTGAAACTTTGTTTTAAAAAAAATATCAGTTTTTCGGTTAGGGATTTTTTCCTTAACGTTAAAGATCCCAATGTGGTTTAAAGGTTCCCACCCCTAATGGCCAGTGGGCATTTCTGTCACTTTATTGAGCTGGCCTGCTTCAATCTCCTCAGAGTAGAAGCAGTACCAGTCAGTAAGCAGCAGTTCACTCTCCTCTCTGACTGGTGTCGATGCATTGGGGTGATGGTGTTCAGTGTTGCTGTAGCGCACCAAGGCAAGATAGGCTTATAGCCATGTAAAGAGCGCCCTCTTCAGCACAAATATTAAAACAATCAACTAAATTGAGCATTTTCTCCGCATCTTATATCGGTCCTTTTCGACCATAAAAAGGCTGATATCATACAACTCCATCCATAAAAGGCTGATATCATACAACTCCATCCATAAAAGGCTGATATCGTACAATAACATCAGCTTTATAAACATACACATGGCAAAAACTTCCCACTTAGCATGTTGAAATAGACTAGCAACAATCTTTCGGAACCAAAGGAAGTGAAACTCTTTAAGAGGAAGCCTTTTCACTTGAGAAAATATCAACTGCATTGTGAATGTGAACCAAACCATCAGCTAGCACCACTCATTCAAACAGCGGACGAGGATGGATAGATTGATAGAAAACCTGAGACTGTTCCTACCTTTCTGGCAGTGGTTGGAGGTCCAGCAGCGATAGTTGAAGTTGTCATTGAAGCTGGTCTTGATGCATTGAGGGTTATCCTCCATGATGCCAGGACACACATCCCCACACTCCTTACTCTGTTTATTCCCTGCTATGAAGTTATTCAACTCAGCATCCATTATAAGAGACCAGTCCACAGAGTCCAGATAGCAGAGCTCAGGGTTCTTCTCGATCCGAATGGCTCCTCTAGTGATGTTCTGGAGGCTGTAGAGGCCGATGTCCTTCAGAGAGGTCATCTCAAAGATCACCAGGGCGTAGTTATAAAAGAGGTTACGCCCTCGGATCACCGTGAGGTTGGGGAACAGGGTGGACAAGGAGTCCAGGCCCGAGACTCTGAATACAAATAAAATCAAAACTTTGTTTAAAGTGCATTTAAAACTGCGGCAACACACTTTACAGTAAAACAACAACAACATGAAGGAGATAACAGAAAAACAAGCAGGAATAATCAAAGAGATGAATAAAAGGAATAAGAGTGAAATCGTTGAGAAGAGGAGGTGGAAGGTGTGTGTCTGGTCCGCTAACCTGAACAGCAGCAGGTAGTCCGTGATCATGGTGAGTTTGGGGAAGGACAGCGATCGGAAGACTTCCTGGTTGATGTTGTAGTTCTTGTCTCCTATTAGGAGGATCTGGAGGTAGCCCTCCACGATCGTACAATTCTCCAGGCGACGGAACTCACTGATGTCATTACCGATGTCGATGCTGGGACCACAAACTGGACAGGAGAGAGAAAAACAATGGAAGAGACTTTATGTACTTTTCAATTTCATCTAAACCCCAATAAAGAATTCTAGAGAGCTGGAGAAACAGACTTAGCCTAACATAATGGTAGTTTTCATGCTAGGGATGGGGGTTTGAAATCATTTCACTATTCGAATATCCAGATATTGTAATTACATGTTGTTTACATAAGCCAGAAGGTTAGTTAAGGCTAAAAAATGAAAGGAGATTGTTTAGTCGACCTATAATGCAAACGTCTAGCAACCCAAAGGTTGCGTGTTCGAATCTCATCACTGACAACTTTTGCAACTTTTCAACTACTTACTACTTGTTTGCTACTTAGCAACTACTTAGCATGTTAGCTAACCCTTTTAGCTAACCCTTTCCCTAATTTAACTCCTAACCAACGTTAGCCACAACTAATTGGAATTCTTCATTTATACATTTAGAAAATTCGTAACATATTGTATGTTTTGCAAATTCATAACATATCATGCGAAATGTAATTCGTAACATCCACAAATGAATACAGACCATACGAAAGGTAACATATTATAGTAAATGGACAATCTCGGATTTCCGTCCAGAAGAATAGGAAATGTTCAGACAACAGGTTGTCCCTGTAGGTAAATGTTCAGACAACAGGTTGTCCCTGTAGGTAAATGTTCAGACAACAGGTTGTCCCTGTAGGTAAATGTTCAGACAACAGGTTGTCCCTGTAGGTAAATGTTCAGAGAGCAGGTTGTCCCTGTAGGTAAATGTTCAGACAACAGGTTGTCCCTGTAGGTAAATGTTCAGACAACAGGTTGTCCCTGTAGGTAAATGTTCAGAGAGCAGGTTGTCCCTGTAGGTAAATGTTCAGACAACAGGTTGTCCCTGTAGGTAAATGTTCAGACAACAGGTTGTCCCTGTAGGTAAATGTTCAGACAACAGGTTGTCCCTGTAGGTAAATGTTCAGAGAGCAGGTTGTCCCTGTAGGTAAATGTTCAGACAACAGGTTGTCCCTGTAGGTAAATGTTCAGACAACAGGTTGTCCCTGTAGGTAAATGTTCAGACAACAGGTTGTCCCTGTAGGTAAATGTTCAGACAACAGGTTGTCCCTGTAGGTAAATGTTCAGACAACAGGTTGTCCCTGTAGGTAAATGTTCAGACAACAGGTTGTCCCTGTAGGTAAATGTTCAGACAACAGGTTGTCCCTGTAGGTAAATGTTCAGACAACAGGTTGTCCCTGTAGGTAAATGTTCAGACAACAGGTTGTCCCTGTAGGTAAATGTTCAGAGAGCAGGTTGTCCCTGTAGGTAAATGTTCAGACAACAGGTTGTCCCTGTAGGTAAATGTTCAGACAACAGGTTGTCCCTGTAGGTAAATGTTCAGAGAGCAGGTTGTCCCTGTAGGTAAATGTTCAGACAACAGGTTGTCCCTGTAGGTAAATGTTCAGACAACAGGTTGTCCCTGTAGGTAAATGTTCAGACAACAGGTTGTCCCTGTAGGTAAATGTTCAGACAACAGGTTGTCCCTGTAGGTAAATGTTCAGAGAGCAGGTTGTCCCTGTAGGTAAATGTTCAGACAACAGGTTGTCCCTGTAGGTAAATGTTCAGACAACAGGTTGTCCCTGTAGGTAAATGTTCAGACAACAGGTTGTCCCTGTAGGTAAATGTTCAGAGAGCAGGTTGTCCCTGTAGGTAAATGTTCAGACAACAGGTTGTCCCTGTAGGTAAATGTTCAGACAACAGGTTGTCCCTGTAGGTAAATGTTCAGACAACAGGTTGTCCCTGTAGGTAAATGTTCAGACAACAGGTTGTCCCTGTAGGTAAATGTTCAGAGAGCAGGTTGTCCCTGTAGGTAAATGTTCAGACAACAGGTTGTCCCTGTAGGTAAATGTTCAGACAACAGGTTGTCCCTGTAGGTAAATGTTCAGACAACAGGTTGTCCCTGTAGGTAAATGTTCAGACAACAGGTTGTCCCTGTAGGTAAATGTTCAGACAACAGGTTGTCCCTGTAGGTAAATGTTCAGAGAGCAGGTTGTCCCTGTAGGTAAATGTTCAGACAACAGGTTGTCCCTGTAGGTAAATGTTCAGACAACAGGTTGTCCCTGTAGGTAAATGTTCAGAGAGCAGGTTGTCCCTGTAGGTAAATGTTCAGACAACAGGTTGTCCCTGTAGGTAAATGTTCAGACAACAGGTTGTCCCTGTAGGTAAATGTTCAGACAACAGGTTGTCCCTGTAGGTAAATGTTCAGACAACAGGTTGTCCCTGTAGGTAAATGTTCAGACAACAGGTTGTCCCTGTAGGTAAATGTTCAGACAACAGGTTGTCCCTGTAGGTAAATGTTCAGACAACAGGTTGTCCCTGTAGGTAAATGTTCAGACAACAGGTTGTCCCTGTAGGTAAATGTTCAGACAACAGGTTGTCCCTGTAGGTAAATGTTCAGACAACAGGTTGTCCCTGTAGGTAAATGTTCAGACAACAGGTTGTCCCTGTAGGTAAATGTTCAGACAACAGGTTGTCCCTGTAGGTAAATGTTCAGACAACAGGTTGTCCCTGTAGGTAAATGTTCAGACAACAGGTTGTCCCTGTAGGTAAATGTTCAGACAACAGGTTGTCCCTGTAGGTAAATGTTCAGACAACAGGTTGTCCCTGTAGGTAAATGTTCAGACAACAGGTTGTCCCTGTAGGTAAATGTTCAGACAACAGGTTGTCCCTGTAGGTAAATGTTCAGACAACAGGTTGTCCCTGTAGGTAAATGTTCAGACAACAGGTTGTCCCTGTAGGTAAATGTTCAGACAACAGGTTGTCCCTGTAGGTAAATGTTCAGACAACAGGTTGTCCCTGTAGGTAAATGTTCAGACAACAGGTTGTCCCTGTAGGTAAATGTTCAGACAACAGGTTGTCCCTGTAGGTAAATGTTCAGACAACAGGTTGTCCCTGTAGGTAAATGTTCAGACAACAGGTTGTCCCTGTAGGTAAATGTTCAGACAACAGGTTGTCCCTGTAGGTAAATGTTCAGACAACAGGTTGTCCCTGTAGGTAAATGTTCAGACAACAGGTTGTCCCTGTAGGTAAATGTTCAGACAACAGGTTGTCCCTGTAGGTAAATGTTCAGACAACAGGTTGTCCCTGTAGGTAAATGTTCACTACGTTTCATTCAACTAACAATGGGTCGCCTCATGCTAGAACAAGATCAACTATTGGGACCAAAGAGATGTGCAGTTGTGTATTAAGATGACGTAGAAAATATTGTATATACAGTATTCATTTATCAATTAGCTAGTAGTTAGCTAGAAAACGTTATAAAACACTTACTTTCTCCATTTGCGCCCCGAAGGCAGATCGCGGAGACACACAGCAGCAGACCACAGAACAAGGTCAAACCATCCTTTTCTGTGTTAGACTTCATTCCTGTCAAATAAAACTTCCTCCCAGCGTCAGAAACAAAAACGGGAATGACCCAATTAGTGAATGGTGCCAATAAGGCTTCTCAGTCCACAAAAAGGCCAAGAACGTGGACCAAAGTGAACAAACAAAAAAAGCGTTGCTAACTGACTTGTATTCCCAAGTGTTGACTTGTTAGCAACGTCGGCAAGCCAGAGACAAGCTAGCCTAATGCTAGCCCCGTACTAGCAGACCAACGGTCGCCTGATGCTAGCCCGCTAGCCCCGTACTAGCAGACCAACGGTCGCCTGATGCTAGCCCGCTAGCCCCGTACTAGCAGACCAACGGTCGCCTAATGCTAGCCCCGTACTAGCAGACCAACGGTCGCCTATGCTAGCCCGCTAGCCCCGTACTAGCAGACCAACGGTCGCCTAATGCTAGCCCGCTAGCCCCGTACTAGCAGACCAACGGTCTCCGTCTCCTGTGCTGAGGAATGTCTTGGATCCACTGCGGGGTGATTTCAATCCAGCAGGAAAACTACGATGCTTGGTCTTCGGCCGCTATCATAGAATTATCACAATCCCTCAACGTTTGGTTATTCCAGCCAACCACCCAGTGATGTATGAAATGTTATAGAAAAACATGCGTCAGGAATGTCTATCAGTTGACAATCCGCATCTTCCGACTCCATTTATTAAAAACCAAATGCCACTTTGCTCGCTCGGCGAGGGAGACAATCCTCAAACGTGTACGAGAGAGCAGGCTTGGCTCGGGTTGGCGAGGGAGACAATCCTCAAACGTGGACGAGAGAGCAGGCTTGGCTCGGGTTGGCGAGGGAGACTATCCCCAGCCGGGGACGAGAGAGCAGGCTTGGCTCGGGTTGGCGAGGGAGACTATCCCCAGACGGGGACGAGAGAGCAGGCTTGGCTCGGGTTGGCGAGGGAGACTATCCCCAGCCGGGGACGAGAGAGCAGGCTTGGCTCGGGTTGGCGAGGGAGACTATCCCCAGCCGGGGACGAGAGAGCAGGCTTGGCTCGGGTTGGCGAGGGAGACTATCCCCAGCCGTGGACGAGAGAGCAGGCTTGGCTCGGGTTGGCGAGGGAGACTATCCCCAGCCGGGGACGAGAGAGCAGGCTTGGCTCGGGTTGGCGAGGGAGACTATCCCCAGCCGTGGACGAGAGAGCAGGCTTGGCTCGGGTTGGCGAGGGAGACTATCCCCAGCCGGGGACGAGAGAGCAGGCTTGGCTCGGGTTGGCGAGGGAGACAATCCTCAAACGTGGACGAGAGAGCAGGCTTGGCTCGGGTTGGCGAGGGAGACTATCCCCAGCCGGGGACGAGAGAGCAGGCTTGGCTCGGGTTGGCGAGGGAGACTATCCCCAGCCGTGGACGAGAGAGCAGGCTTGGCTCGGGTTGGCGAGGGAGACTATCCCCAGCCGGGGACGAGAGAGCAGGCTTGGCTCGGGTTGGCGAGGGAGACTATCCCCAGCCGGGGACGAGAGAGCAGGCTTGGCTCGGGTTTGATGGCCGTATGCTTTAGCTAGCACATGGATGAAAAACGCGCCCTCCCGGAGTCAGCCACATGATGTTTGATCCAAAATATCCGCCAGGACGAAAATCAATTCAACAACTGCAGCCCCGGTGTCTTCACCCGCCGCTCATACAGGCAAAAACGGGATTATTTCAATATATTGAATGTTCGTTCAGATTCAGACCCTTGTAGTATCTCTGCTTTTAGTAATCCATTTTAAACCGTTTTCTTATCTCTAACAACGTCAGCCAGCGTCTACACATCACGGTGTAGTCCTCTCAGTGGGATGGATTCAGCGCCGTAAACAAGGCTGTAGGTGTCTTTCAACCTCACGCCGTAGGCTGCTACATTCAGCTAGGCTGGAAGGAAAACCTGGAGAGAACTCCAACCACACACCGTAGGCTGCTACATTCAGCTAGGCTGGAAGGAAAACCTGGAGAGAACTCCAACCACACACCGTAGGCTGCTACATTCAGCTAGGCTGGAAGGAAAACCTGGAGAGAACTTCAACCACACACCGTAGGCTGCTACATTCAGCTAGGCTGGAAGGAAAACCTGGAGAGAACTCCAACCACACACCGTAGGCTGCTACATTCAGCTAGGCTGGAAGGAAAACCTGGAGAGAACTCCAACCACACACCGTAGGCTGCTACATTCAGCTAGGCTGGAAGGAAAACCTGGAGAGAACTTCAACCACACACCGTAGGCTGCTACATTCAGCTAGGCTGGAAGGAAAACCTGGAGAGAACTCCAACCGCACACCGTAGGCTGCTACATTCAGCTAGGCTGGAAGGAAAACCTGGAGAGAACTTCAACCACACACCGTAGGCTGCTACATCAATTTTATTTTATATAGCCCTTCTTACATCAGCTAATATCTCGAAGTGCTGTACAGAAACCCAGCCTAAAACCCCAAACAGCTAGTAATGCAGGTGTAGAAGCACGGTGGCTAGGAAAAACTCCCTAGAAAGGCAAAACCTAGGAAGAAACCTAGAGAGGAACCAGGCTATGAGGGGTGGCCAGTCCTCTTCTGGCTGTGCCGGGTGGAGATTATAACAGAACCATGCCAAGATGTTCAAAAATGTTCATAAGTGACAAGCATGGTCAAATAATAATCAGGAATAAATCTCAGTTGGCTTTTCATAGCCGATCATTAGAGTTTAAAACAGCAGGTCTGGGACAGGTAGGGGTTCCATAACCGCAGGCAGAACAGTTTAAACTGGAATAGCAGCAAGGCCAGGCGGACTGGGGATAGCAAGGAGTCACCACGGCCGGTAGTCCCGACGTATGGTCCTAGGGCTCAGGTCTCTCAGTTGGCTTTTCATAGCCGATCATTTAGAGTTGAAAACAGCAGGTCTGGGACAGGTAGGGGTTTCGTAGCCGCAGGCAGAACAGTTGAAACTGGAATAGCAGCAAGGCCAGGCGGACTGGGGGCAGCAGGGTGTCATCATGCCCGGTAGTCCTGACGTATGGTCCTAGGGCTCAGGTTCTCAGAGAGAAAGAGAGAACGAGAGAATTAGAGAGAGCATACTTAAATTCACACAGGACACTGGATAAGACAGGAGAAGTACTCCAGGTATAACCAACTAACCCCAGCCCCCCGACACATAAACTACTGCAGCATAAATACTGGAGGCTGAGACAGGAGCGGTCCGGAGACACTGTGGCCCCATCCGAAGAAACCCCCGGACAGGGCCAAACAGGAAGGATATAACCCCACCCACTCCGCCAAAGCACAGCCCCCGCACCACTAGAGGGATATCCCCAACCACCAACTTACAATCCTGAGACAAGGCCGAGTATAGCCCACAGAGGTCTCCACCACAGCACAAACCAAGGGGGGGGGGGGGCGCCAACCCAGACAGGAAGATCACGTCAGTAACTCAACCCACTCAAGTGACGCACCCCTCCCAGGGACGGCATGAAAGAGCACCAGCAGGCCAGTGACTCAGCCCCTGCAACAGGGTTAGAGGCAGAGAACCCCAGTGGAGAGGGGAACCGGCCTGGCAGAGACAGCAAGGGCTGTTCGTTGCTCCAGCCTTTCCGTTCACCTTCACACTCCTGGGCCAGACTACACTCAATCATATGACCTACTGAAGAGATAAGTCTTCAGTAAAGACTTAAAGGTTGAGACCGAGTCTGCGTCTCTCACATGGGTAGGCAGACTGTTCCATAAAAATGGAGATCTATAGGAGAAAGCCCTGCCTCCCGCTGTTTGCTTAGAAATTCTAGGGACAATTAGGAGGCCTGCGTCTTGTGACCGTAGCGTACGTATTGGTATGTACGGCAGGACCAACTCGGAAAGATAGGTAGGAGCAAGCCCATGTAACGCTTTATAGGTTAACAGTAAAACCTTGAAATCAGCCCTTGCCTTAACAGGAAGCCAGTGTAGGGAAGCTAGCACTGGAGTAATATGATCAAATTTCTTGGTTCTAGTCAGGATTCTAGCAGCCGTATTTAGCACTAACTGAAGTTTATTTAGTGCTTTATCCGGGTAGCCGGAAAATAGAGCATTGCAGTAGTCTAATCTAGAAGTAACAAATGCATGGATTAATTTTTCTGCATCATTTTTGGACAGAAAATTTCTGATTTTTGCAATGTTACGTAGATGGAAAAAAGCTGTCCTTGAAACAGTCTTGATATGTTCGTCAAAAGAGAGATCAGGGTCAAGAGTAACGCCTAGGTCCTTCACAGTTTTATTTGAGACGACTTTACAACCATCAAGATGAATTGTCAGATTTAACAGAAGATCTCTTTGTTTCTTGGGACCTAGAACAAGCATCTCTGTTTTGTCCGAGTTTAAAAGTAAAAAGTTTTCAGCCATCCACTTCCTTATGTCTGAAACACAGGCTTCTAGCGAGGGCAATTTTGGGGCTTCACCATGCTTCATTGAAATGTACAGCTGTGTGTCATCCGCATAGCAGTGAAAGTTAACATTATGTTTTCGAATAACATCCCCAAGAGGTAAAATATATAGTGAAAACAATAGTGGTCCTAAAACGGAACCTTGAGGAACACCGAAATGTACAGTTGATTTGTCGGAGGACAGACCATTCACAGAGACAAACTGATATCTTTCCGACAGGTAGGATCTAAACCAGGCCAGAACTTGTCCGTGTAGACCAATTTGGGTTTCCAGTCTCTCCAAAAGAATGTGGTGATCGATGGTGTCAAAGGCAGCACTAAGGTCTAGTAGCACGAGGACAGATGCAGAGCCTCGGTCTGACGCCATTAAAAGGTCATTTACCACCTTCACAAGTGCAGTCTCAGTGCTATGATGGGGTCTAAAACCAGACTGAAGCATTTCGTATACATTGTTTGTCTTCAGAAAAGCAGTGAGTTGCTGCGCAACAGCTTTTTCTAAAATTTTTGAGAGGAATGGAAGATTCGATATTGGCCGATAGTTTTTTATATTTTCCGGGTCAAGGTTTGGCTTTTTCAAGAGAGGCTTTATCACTGCCACTTTTAGTGAGTTTGGTACACATCCGGTGGATAGAGAGCTGTTTATTATGTTCAACATAGGAGGGCCAAGCACAGGAAGCAGCTCCTTCAGCAGTTTAGTAGGAATAGGATCCAGTATGCAGCTTGAAGGTTTAGAGGCCATGATTATTTTCATCATTGTGTCAAGAGATATAGTACTAAAACACTTAAGTGTCTCTCCCGATCCCAGGCCCTCGCAGAGCTGTGCAGATCCAGGACAGCTAAGCCCTGGAGGAATACGCAGATTCAAAGAGGAGTCCGTAATTTGCTTTCTAATGGTCATGATCTTTTCCTCAAAGAAGTTCATGAATTTATCACTGCTGAAGTGAAAACCATCCTCTCTTAGGGAATGCTGCTTTTTAGTTAGCTTTGCAACAGTATCAAAAAGAAATTTTGGATTGTTCTTATTTTCCTCGATTAATTTGGAAAAGTAGGATGATCGAGCAGCAGTGAGGGCTCTTCGGTACTGCACGGTACTGTCTTTCCAAGCTAGTCGGAAGACTTCCAGTTTGGTGTGGCGCCATTTCCGTTCCAATTTCCTGGAAGCTTGCTTCAAAGCTCGGGTATTTTCTGTATACCAGGGAGCTAGTTTCTTATGACAAATGTTTTTCGTTTTTAGGGGTGCAACTGCATCTAGGGTATTGTGCAAGGTTAAATTTAGTTCCTCAGTTAAGTGGTTAACTGATTTTTGTCCTCTGACGTCCTTGGGTAGGCAGAAGGGGTCTGGAAGGGCATCAATGAATTTTTGTGTTGTCTGAGAATTTATAGCACGACTTTTGATGCTCCTTGGTTGGGGTCTGAGCAGATTATTTGTTGCGATTGCAAACGTAATAAAATGGTGGTCCGATAGTCCAGGATTTTGTGGAAAAACATTAAGATCTACAACATTTATTCCATGGGACAAAACTAGGTCCAGAGTATGACTGTGGCAGTGAGTAGGTCCAGAGACATGTTGGACAAAACCCACTGAGTCGATAATGGCTCCGAAGGACTTTTGGAGTGGGTCTGTGGACTTCTCCATGTGAATATTAAAATCACCAAAAATTAGAATATGATCTGCTATGACTACAAGGTCTGATAGGAATTCAGGAAACTCAGAGAGGAACGCTGTATATGGCCCAGGAGGCCTGTAAACAGTAGCTATAAAAAGTGATTGAGTAGGCTGCATAGATTTCATGACTAGAAGCTCGAAAGATGAAAACGTCATTTTTTTTTTTGTAAATTGAAATTTGCTATCGTAAATGTTAGCAACACCTCCGCCTTTGCGGGATGCACGGGGAATATGGTCACTAGTGTAACCAGGAGGTGAGGCCTCATTTAACACAGCAAATTCATCAGGCTTAAGCCATGTTTCAGTCAGGCCAATCACATCAAGATTATGATCAGTGATTAGTTCATTGACTATGACTGCCTTTGAAGTGAGGGATCTAACATTAAGTAACCCTATTTTGAGATGTGAGGTATCACGATCTCTTTCAATAATGGCAGGAATGGAGGAGGTCTTTATCCTAATAAGATTGCTAGGGTGGACACCACCATGTTTAGTTTTGCCCAACCTAGGTCGAGGCACAGACACAGTCTCAATGGGTATGGCTGAGCTGACTACACTGACTATGCTATTGGCAGACTCCACTAAGCTGGCAGGTTGGCTAACAGCCTGCTGCCTGGCCTGCACCCTATTTCACTGTGGGGCTAAAGGAGTTAGAGCCCTATCTATGTTGGTAGATAAGAGGAGAGCACCCCTCCAGCTAGGATGGAGTCCGTCACTCCTCAGCAGGTCAGGCTTGATCCTGTTTGTGGGTGAGTCCCAGAAAGAGGGCCAATTATCCACAAATGTTATCTTTTGGGAGGGGCAGAAAACAGTTTTCAACCAGCGATTAAGTGCTGAGACTCTGCTGTAGAGCTCGTCACTTCCCCTAACTGGGAGGGGGCCAGAGACAATTACTCGATGCCGACACATCTTTCTAGCTGATTTACACGCTGAAGCTATGTTGCACTTGGTGACCTCTGACTGTTTCATCCTAACATCGTTGGTGCCGACGTGGATAACAATATCTCTATACTCTCTACACTCGCCAGTTTTAGCTTTAGCCAGCACCATCTTTAGATTAGCCTTAACGTCGGTAGCCCTGCCCCCTGGTAAACAGTGTATGATCGCTGGGTGATTCGTTTTAAGTCTAATACTGCGGGTAATGGAGTCGCCAATGACTAGGGTTTTCAATTTGTCAGAGCTAATGGTGGGAGCCTTCGGCGTCTCAGACCCCGTAACGGGAGGAGTAGAGACTAGAGAAGACTCAGACTCAGACTCCGACTCGCTACATAATGGGGAAAACCGGTTGAAGGTTTCTGTCGGCTGAATGAGCGACACCGGTTGAGCATTCCAACAGTATTTCCCTCCAGAAGCCATGAGAAAGTTGTCCGGCTGCAGGGACTGTGCGGGGGGAGTTATACTAACGTTACTGTCTGTACTTACTGGTGGCACAGACGCTGTTTCTTCCTTTCCTACACTGATAATACTCTTGCCTAACGATTGCGTCTGAAGCTGGGCTTGTAGCACAGCTATTCTCGCCGTAAGGCGAGAATTCTCCTGTATATTATGAGTACAGCGACTGCAATTAAAAGACATCATGTTAATGTTACTACTTAGCTTCGGCTGTTGAAGATGTTGATGAGCCATGTCCAGATAAAGCGTCCGGAGTGAAAAAGTTGAATAAGGGAAAAAAAGTTGCGATGGAAAAACGGAAAATAACGTAAAGTTGGCAGCTAAAACGCACAGGAAAATGACTCTTCTGTCTCGGGATAAACGTCCGGGGTGAAAAAGTTTAACGAAAAAAGATGAGTGAGGACAAAACTAAAAAGTTGGTAAATTTGTTGAACACAGAGATTGATTAAACGTTTATTAAAAGTAAAACGTGAATAGTTTGGCAGGTAGCCAAGTAGCAACAAACAGCAGAGCAGCACGGAGACAATGCGGAAGCGAGACGGAAGTCACGTGTCACTGATCTGTACATTCAGCTAGGCTGGAAGGAAAACCTGGAGAGAACTTCAACCACACACCGTAGGCTGCTACATTCAGCTAGGCTGGAAGGAAAACCTGGAGAGAACTTCAACCACACACCGTAGGCTGCTACATTCAGCTAGGCTGCTACATTCAGCTAGGCTGGAAGGAAAACCTGGAGAGAACTCCAACCACACACCGTAGGCTGCTACATTCAGCTAGGCTGGAAGGAAAACCTGGAGAGAACTTCAACCACACACCGTAGGCTGCTACATTCAGCTAGGCTGCTACATTCAGCTAGGCTGGAAGGAAAACCTGGAGAGAACTTCAACCACACACCGTAGGCTGCTACATTCAGCTAGGCTGGAAGGAAAACCTGGAGAGAACTTTAACCGCACACGGTAGGCTGCTACATTCAGCTAGGCTGGAAGGAAAACCTGGAGAGAACTTTAACCACACACCGTAGGCTGCTACATTCAGCTAGGCTGGAAGGAAAACCTGGAGAGAACTTTAACCACACACCGTAGGCTGCTACATTCAGCTAGGCTGGAAGGAAAACCTGGAGAGAACTTCAACCACACACCTTAGGCTGCTACATTCAGCTAGGCTGGAAGGAAAACCTGGAGAGAACTTCAACCACACACCTTAGGCTGCTACATTCAGCTAGGCTGGAAGGAAAACCTGGAGAGAACTTCAACCACACACCGTAGGCTGCTACATTCAGCTAGGCTGGAAGGAAAACCTGGAGAGAACTTCAACCACACACCGTAGGCTGCTACATTCAGCTAGGCTGGAAGGAAAACCTGGAGAGAACTTCAACCACACACCTTAGGCTGCTACATTCAGCTAGGCTGGAAGGAAAACCTGGAGAGAACTTCAACCACACACCGTAGGCTGCTACATTCAGCTAGGCTGGAAGGAAAACCTGGAGAGAACTTCAACCACACACCGTAGGCTGCTACATTCAGCTAGGCTGGAAGGAAAACCTGGAGAGAACTTCAACCACACACCGTAGGCTGCTACATTCAGCTAGGCTGGAAGGAAAACCTGGAGAGAACTCCAACCACACACCGTAGGCTGCTACATTCAGCTAGGCTGGAAGGAAAACCTGGAGAGAACTTCAACCACACACCGTAGGCTGCTACATTCAGCTAGGCTGCTACATTCAGCTAGGCTGGAAGGAAAACCTGGAGAGAACTCCAACCACACACCGTAGGCTGCTACATTCAGCTAGGCTGGAAGGAAAACCCGGAGAGAACTTCAACCACACACCGTAGGCTGCTACATTCAGCTAGGCTGCTACATTCAGCTAGGCTGGAAGGAAAACCTGGAGAGAACTTCAACCACACACCGTAGGCTGCTACATTCAGCTAGGCTGGAAGGAAAACCTGGAGAGAACTTTAACCGCACACGGTAGGCTGCTACATTCAGCTAGGCTGGAAGGAAAACCTGGAGAGAACTTTAACCATACACCGTAGGCTGCTACATTCAGCTAGGCTGGAAGGAAAACCTGGAGAGAACTTTAACCACACACCGTAGGCTGCTACATTCAGCTAGGCTGGAAGGAAAACCTGGAGAGAACTTCAACCACACACCTTAGGCTGCTACATTCAGCTAGGCTGGAAGGAAAACCTGGAGAGAACTTCAACCACACACCTTAGGCTGCTACATTCAGCTAGGCTGGAAGGAAAACCTGGAGAGAACTTCAACCACACACCGTAGGCTGCTACATTCAGCTAGGCTGGAAGGAAAACCTGGAGAGAACTTCAACCACACACCGTAGGCTGCTACATTCAGCTAGGCTGGAAGGAAAACCTGGAGAGAACTTCAACCACACACCTTAGGCTGCTACATTCAGCTAGGCTGGAAGGAAAACCTGGAGAGAACTTCAACCACACACCGTAGGCTGCTACATTCAGCTAGGCTGGAAGGAAAACCTGGAGAGAACTTCAACCACACACCGTAGGCTGCTACATTCAGCTAGGCTGGAAGGAAAACCTGGAGAGAACTTCAACCACACACCGTAGGCTGCTACATTCAGCTAGGCTGGAAGGAAAACCTGGAGAGAACTTCAACCACACACCGTAGGCTGCTACATTCAGCTAGGCTGGAAGGAAAACCTGGAGAGAACTTTAACCGCACACCGTAGGCTGCTACATTCAGCTAGGCTGGAAGGAAAACCTGGAGAGAACTTTAACCACACACCGTAGGCTGCAACATTCAGCTAGGCTGGAAGGAAAACCTGGAGAGAACTTTAACCGCACACCGTAGGCTGCTACATTCAGCTAGGCGGCTACATTCAGCTAGGCTGGAAGGAAAACCTGGAGAGAACTTTAACCGCACACCGTAGGCTGCTACATTCAGCTAGGCTGGAAGGAAAACCTGGAGAGAACTTTAACCACACACCGTAGGCTGCAACATTCAGCTAGGCTGGAAGGAAAACCTGGAGAGAACTTTAACCGCACACCGTAGGCTGCTACATTCAGCTAGGCGGCTACATTCAGCTAGGCTGGAAGGAAAACCTGGAGAGAACTTCAACCACACACCGTAGGCTGCTACATTCAGCTAGGCTGGAAGGAAAACCTGGAGAGAACTTCAACCACACACCGTAGGCTGCTACATTCAGCTAGGCTGGAAGGAAAACCTGGAGAGAACTTTAACCGCAAACCGTAGGCTGCTACATTCAGCTAGGCTGGAAGGAAAACCTGGAGAGAACTTTAACCGCAAACCGTAGGCTGCTACATTCACCTAGGCTGGAAGGAAAACCTGGAGAGAACTTTAACCGCAAACCGTAGGCTGCTACATTCACCTAGGCTGGAAGGAAAACCTGGAGAGAACTTTAACCGCAAACCGTAGGCTGCTACATTCACCTAGGCTGGAAGGAAAACCTGGAGAGAACTCCAACCACACACCGTAGGCTGCTACATTCAGCTAGGCTGGAAGGAAAACCTGGAGAGAACTCCAACCACACACCTTAGGCTGCTACATTCAGCTAGGCTGGAAGGAAAACCTGGAGAGAACTTTAACCGCAAACCGTAGGCTGCTACATTCACCTAGGCTGGAAGGAAAACCTGGAGAGAACTTTAACCGCAAACCGTAGGCTGCTACATTCAGCTAGGCTGGAAGGAAAACCTGGAGAGACTTCAACCGCACACCGTAGGCTGCTACATTCAGCTAGGCTGGAAGGAAAACCTGGAGAGAACTTCAACCGCACACCGTAGGCTGCTACATTCAGCTAGGCTGGAAGGAAAACCTGGAGAGAACTCCAACCGCACACCGTAGGCTGCTACATTCAGCTAGGCTGGAAGGAAAACCTGGAGAGAACTTCAACCACACACCGTAGGCTGCTACATTCAGCTAGGCTGGAAGGAAAACCTGGAGAGAACTCCAGGAGTGGTATTGTTTTCCTCTCACAGATGCTCATAGAGCGCACCAGCTTCTAGTCCTAAAAAACGAAAATGAGTTCCATCTGGTCTGTTCAGCCATTCCTATGGAGAAAATGAATTGGGAAATAGGGTTTTGGGATAAACGCCAAAAATAAGGTCTGAGGTTAACACAGGCTTAGGAGATCTGATACGTTTTTTCTATGAGATAATATCATTCATGACCTTTATTAATTAAGAACACTTGATGTGCTTTATGTGTGTTATTTATTTATTACATAAATGCTTAAAAATTCACAAAAAGTGAATTCTCATTGAACAAGATTCTCAATGAACAAAACATATAAGATCTCCTAAACCTGTGCTTAGCTCACCACAGACCTTATTTTCAGCTTTTATCCTAAATACAAAAACACTGTTATGATGAAAACAATGATATAATTATTAGAAATATTATACATTCTAGCAAGCTACATATTGATTTAGAACTGGGCGCTATGGACAAACATCCATATCGCGATAAATTGCCTGAATTGATGCGATAATAGAACAATGCGTTTATAACATTAATCTGCACCACAGTTTTTTTTCTTCAGTTATCCTTTAAACTAGTACTACTAGTGTGATGGTTGTAACAATCAACTGTCCCATTAATAATCACCCATATTAGCAAACTTATTTCATTTCAAACGTCACATTTCTCTAGTAGCCTATAGGCTACTTATCGTACTGAACGACATCAGCAAAATGCCTGGCCGTAATTCATCACCATGCAGTGTTCAATGTGGAATTGTTAATCCATTTACAAAATTCAGAAGAACAGACATAATAAACTAAATTGAAAGTCTGTATATCGAAAAGAAGACAGATTTTGGTTCGTGACCCTGAAAAGGGTGTCTTTCAATTCGCCAAATTGAGTCCTGTTTCACTCTTTGAGATTAACTGTTCCAGATGCGAGATGCGCATCACTTCACACTGGCAACTTTTTTCATTCTGAAAAATATTCTGTTATTTTTATTCTGTTAAATTACATCATGTTTTTTTTACTATAAAATAGGTGTCTTGACTGTGATAAGGGCTTGGGAAATATAAGCGTCTTGTCTGCTAAATGAACAAAACAATACTATGCCATTGCACAGCCACAGGCTTCTACAAGCAAGCTCCAGTGCTGCCTTATGGAAGATTGTGTTCCACTACATAATATAACCAGTTGATATTATGGTTTCAATAAATGAATCTTAAATGTCACTTGTTTTTTTAAAGACTGAATATACAGTATATACAGCTCTGGAAAAAATTAAGAGACCACTGCAAAATTATCAGTTTCTCTGGTTTGACTATTTATAGGTATGTGTTTGGGTAAAAGTAACTTTTTTTATTTATTCTATAAACTACTGACAACATTTCACCCAAATTCCAAATAAAAATATTGTCATTTAGAGCATTTATTTGCAGAAAATGACAACTGGTCAAAATAACAAAAAAGATGCAGTGTTGTCAGACCTCGAATAATGCAAAGAAAATAAGTTCATGTTCATTTTTAAACAACACAATACTAGAGTTCAGAAATCAATATTTGGTGGAATAACCCAGATTTTCAATCACAGCTTTCATGCGTCTTGGCATGCTCTCCACCAGTCTTTCACATTGATGTTGGGTGACTTTATGCCACTCCTGGCGCAAAAATTCAAGCAGCTCGGCTTTGTTTGATGGCTTGTGACCATCCATCTTCCTCTTCATCACATTCCAGAAGTTTTCAATGGGGTTCAGGTCTGGAGATTGGGCTGGCCATGACAGGGTCTTGATCTGGTGGTCCTCCATCCACACCTTGATTGACCTGGCTGTGTGGCATGGCGCATTGTCCTGCCGGAAAAAACAATCCTCAGAGTTGGGGAACAATGTCAGAGCAAAAGGAAGCACGTTTTCTTCCAGGACAACCTTGTACGTGGCTTGATTCATGCGTCCTTCACAAAGACAAATCTGCCCGATTCCAGCCTTGCTGAAGCACCCCCAGATCATCACCGATCCTCCACCAAATTTCACAGTGGGTGCGAGACACTGTGGCTTGTAGGCCTCTCCAGGTCTCCGTCTAACCATTAGACGACCAGGTGTTGAGCAAAGCTGAAAATTGGACTCATCAGAGAAGATGACCTTACTCCAGTCCTCTACGGTCCAATCCTTATGGTCTTTTGCAAACCTCAGCCTGGCTCTTCTTTGCTTCTCATTGATGAATGGCTTTTTTCTAGCTTTGCATGACTTCAGCCCTGCCCCTAGGAGCCTGTTTCGAACCGTCCTCGCCGTGCACTTCACCCCAGCTGCCGTTTGCCATTCTTTTTGTAGGTCACTTGATGTCATCCTACGGTTGTTGAGTGACATTCGAATGAGTTGGCGGTCATCCCGGTCAGTAGAGAGTCGTTTTCGCCCTCTGCCGGTCTGTAGCTTTGTTGTCCCCAATGTCTGCTGCTTGACCTTGTTCTTATGAACCGCCGTCTTTGAAATTTTAAGGATGGAAGCAACCTGACGCTCACTGTATCCCTCTGCCAGTAAAGCCAGAATTTAACCCTTCTTTTCCTCACTCAAAACTTTCCTTTTCAACTCTTTTGGCATGGTCAATAGTTATTTTTTGATTAATATTACTTTTGAGGTACTATTAGCACTGTTTTTGCCATCCAGCTGGTCCTATTGCAAGAGGATAGTGATGACCACAGCAGTGGTTTTTATACTTTTCCTCATTAAATAAGATTTGGTTCATGTGATCACCTAATCAGTACCTAATTCAGTAGAATGAGGTGTGCCTGTGTTGGAATTCAACAGACACTGGAATGGAATGGCTGTCATACTGTCACACCCTGGTTCTGGGGACTCTATATGTTGAGCCAGGGTGTGTAGTTTCTATGTGTTTATTTTCTGTGTGGTAGTTCTAGTGTTGGATTTCTATGTTGGCCAGAGTGACTCCCAATCAGAGGCAACGAGTGTCAGCTGTTGCGGGTTGTCTCTGATTGGGAGCCATATTTAAACTGTCTGTTTTCCCTTTGTGTTTGTGGGATCTTGTTTCCGTTTTGGTTTGTTGCCGTGTCGGTTGTGTTATACCGAGGACGTCACGTTTTCGTTTTGTTCGTGCATTCATTAAATAAATAAATATGTTTGCAACTAACGCTGCGCATTGGTCTACTCTCTACGACGATCGTGACACATACATGTAGAGATGCTGATTTAAGAAACATTTACAGTGGTCTCTTAATTTTTTCCAGAGCTGTATATATATATATATACACTACCTGTCAAAAGTTTGGACACACCTACTCATTCAAGGGTTTTTCTTAATTTTTACTATTTTTTACATAGTAGAATAATAGTGAAGACATCAAAACTATGAAATAACACATGGAATCATGTAGTAACCAAAAAAAGTGTTAAACCAATCAAAATATATTTTATATTTGAGATTCTTCAAATAGCCACCCTTTGCCTTGATGACAGCTTTGCACACTCTTGGCATTCTCTCAACCAGCTTCACCTGGAATGCTTTTCCAACAGTCTTGAAGGAGTTCCCACATATGCTTAGCACTTGTTGGCTGCTTTTCCTTCACTCTGCCGTCCGACTCATCCCAAACCATCTCAATTGGGTTGAGGTCGGGTGATTTGTGGAGGCCAGGTCACCTGATGCAGCACTCCATCACTCTCCTTCTTGGTAAAATAGCCCTTACACAGCCTGTAGGTGTGTTGGGTCATTGTCCTGTTGAAAAACAAATGATAGTCCCACTAAGCCCAAACCAGAAGGGATGGCGTATCGCTGCAGAATGCTGTGGTAGCCATGCTGGTTAAGTGTGCCTTGAAATCTAAATAAATCACAGACAGTGTCACCAGCAAAGGACCCCCACACCATCACACCCCCTCCTCCATGCTTTACGGTGGGAACTACACATGCGGAGATCATCCGTTCACCCACACCACGTCTCACAAAGACACGGCGGTTTGAACCAAAAATCTCTAATTTGTAGAAAATAGTAAAAATTAAGAAAAACCCATGAATGAGTAGTTGTGTCCAAACTTTTGACTGGTAGTGTATATTGTATATATATTTTTTTATTCTGATTTTTCTACAGCACCCTTTGCACCCCTTCTTCCAAGCTCAAGCATAAAAGTTTAACTGCAAAGCAGTTTATGGTGGTCTGCTCAGCTTGATGATTTGTCATATTCTACATTTGGGGTTATTAATTAACCTTTTACTGCAGTGGGCTAAATCAATGTCACTCAGAATGTTTATTGGTAGTCTTAAACAAATCTACTTTGAAACAAAAGTATACACCTCACACACATGGTTATGGGCTTAAAAAAAGAAGACACATGTACCATGTCAGATATAGAGTTGAAATGTATTAAATTTTGAGTTTGCATCCCAATATTACACTTTATATACATCACAGAAGACTGAAATATAACAAAACCGTTTGACATAGAAACACCAGATTGTATTAATTAATTATGAAATGCAGTCTAGCCATGCGGCCACTAGAGGGCGGTGTGGTCATTTGACTGCAGGAAAGGGAGCTACACCATTTGGTGTTAAAGGTAGACAGCGAAATTACCTTCGAGATGCAAGACACAGTATCTGTGCATGTGCACGGGTTCGCTTCACGCTGTTCAGAGCACCACGGGAGAAGTTGAGCCTTACGCTTCACGCTGTTCAGAGCACCACGGGAGAAGTTGAGCCTTACGCTTCACGCTGTTCAGAGCACCACGGGAGAAGTTGAGCCTTACGCTTCACGCTGTTCAGAGCACCACGGGAGAAGTTGAGCCTTACGCTTCACGCTGTTCAGAGCACCACGGGAGAAGTTGAGCCTTACGCTTCAACGCTCTTAGTTGTTGTGGAAATGTACCCACTATGCTGTTTACTTTCTGCATCTACGTCATATTGCTGAGTCTACCTTTAATAAGGGACACATTAAAAGTTATTGTTTCAGACAGTTTAAACATGAACAATACATTTCCATTTTCCATTTTAGTCATTTAGCAGATGCTCTTATGTATGCCAATATGGACTATATCTACAGTATCATATGATAATAACCAATAGCGTATAGTGCTTATAAAATAACAGGAAACAGGACAAACTCCAAGCAGGGTTCACACCAGTACATGGTACATTCAGAGTTTGATGTGGTGAAAACACCAAAACACCCAACAACATTAAAGGTCAGAGTTTATTTCCTCTCCTCCTCCTTCATCTCCATTATTCCTGTTTTCAACATTTAGAGTCCATCATTAGCGCTTCAGAAGCCCAGCCCTTTTTACACATCATCATCCATTATGCCCCTCCCCCCTCTTCCTCCCCAAATGACCTTCCTCCTGTATGAGCACATAGTGAACAACACAAAGATGCTCATTACCATGTGTGAACTGCTGCTGGCGTTCCAAACGGAACCCTATTCCCTATAAAGCCCTATAGGCTCTGGTCTAAAGTAGTGCACTATATAGGAAATAGGGTGCCATTTGGAACGTAGGCAGGGGTTATTTCAACATGAGTGGCCCGGGAGAAGCAGAGCATCAGAGGCGGTCCAAGGTAGGTGGGCCTGGCCAGCTGGCTGCCTTTATGGACACACTTTATGAGGACTTAACAAATGCAAGTTGACAGGCACAACATTCAGTGGCCAGAGGGGGTCATGCTGGTACAGATTGTCCTCTGTTGAACGGTTAGTGCCTCACTATGCCGGGTAGTGGGTGGTCGCTGTCTCACTGATAGTCCGTTGAAGTTGTATAAAAAGGGGAAATCTGCAGTTAAAACAACAACGAATGAGAGCATTTAGCAGGTCACTTCTTCCAAACCTAGAAGGGACACCTTCTACATGTTATGCAGCGAAAACAGCCAAATATATCCAGTGAAACAAGCTGATGTTTTAGTTTCTGATGGTGAACGACAGTTGAATTAAGATAATGAGGTATTAGTAAGTTATATTCTTCAAGAATCAATGTCTATATGTCGTTAATTGAAAAGTTCCCAAACATGTATCTACCAATGTCATTACACCTCACCCGGTTACAGACTGTACTCTGTTGAACGGTTGTTGGTGACACACTGGACTGGGTAGTCTTGGGTGGTCGCTGTCTCACTGACAGTCAGTTGAAGTGTTTTAGGGTGCGTCCCAAACGGCACCTTGTACCCTTTATAGTGAACTACTTTGACAGGAGCCCTGTGGGCCCTGGAGGTAACATTTGGGATGCAGCCTTCAAGTTGTTTTGTTTCTGTGGTAATTGTAGGAATGTGAGGGAAGCTTGGCTGTGCTTGCCAGAGTTGAGGTAATGCGTGGCGGTGTTCAGATCCTCTCTCTGGGCTGATGAAAGAGAGTTAGAATGATGGGGATAATTACAACTGTCAGGGCCTCTTCTACAGTGAACTGGCACTGCGCCCCAAATGCCACCCTATTCTCTATACGGCGCACTACTTTCGACCAGAGCCCCCTGGTAGTGCACTAGGGTGGGATTTGGGACGCAGTCTGGGTTTAATCTGACTGGCTTCCTCTTTCACAGTGTTCTAGAACAGACCACCAACAGACCCTGGCCCTGGCCCTGACCCTGTCCTCCTCTCCTCTCCTCTCCTCTCCTCTCCTCTCCTCTCCTCTCCTCTCCTCTCCTCTCCTCTCCTCTCCTCTCCTCTAGACACATACGACACCTGTTCTCCACTGCATGTTTCTTCAATCAATCAAATTCAGATTTTTCAGAATTTGACTTCTTTGGGGGAAAATACATCTAATAAAAACACTAAAACATGCAATATATACATATATATATTCAATCTATATGTTTTCATAGTCTGTTACAGTATGCCTACTCTATATGTTTCATAATTGCATTATACACGGTGGGTGCATGACTGTGTGCATCCAGCCAGGCATGGTGAGTATAGTTTTATGACACTAGGTGGCGACATTGATGTTAGTTACACTTGAAGAAAGACCACCAGTGGATTAGAACCTTGGGATCATTGCAGCAACATTCTTCTGGTATAAAGAACTACCAAACAGCTATAGGCCAATATTCAAAGCGATGCTCGTGTGTACAGTAGGGAAAAAAAGTATTTAGTCAGCCACCAATTATGCAAGTTCTCCCACTTAAAAAGATGAGCGAGGCCTGTAATTTTCATCATAGGTACACGTCAACTATGACAGACAAATTGAGAATTATTTTCCAGAAAATCACATTGTAGGATTTTTTATGAATTTATTTGCAAATTATGGTGGAAAATAAGTATTTGGTCACCTACAAACAGGCAAGATTTCTGGCTCTCACAGACCTGTAACTTCTTCTTTAAGAGGCTCCTCTGTCCTCCACTCGTTACCTGTATTAATGGCACCTGTTTGAACTTGTTATCAGTATAAAAGACACCTGTCCACAACCTCAAACAGTCACACTCCAAACTCCACTATGGCCAAGACCAAAGAGCTGTCAAAGGACACCAGAAACAACATTGTAGACCTGCACCAGGCTGGGAAGACTGCATCTGCAATAGGTAAGCAGCTTGGTTTGAAGAAATCAACTGTGGGAGCAATTATTAGGATATGGAAGACATACAAGACCACTGATAATCTCCCTCGATCTGGGGCTCCACGCAAGATCTCACCCCGTGGGGTCAAAATGATCACAAGAACGGTGAGCAAAAATCCCAGAACCACACGGGGGGACCTAGTGAATGACCTGCAGAGAGCTGGGACCAAAGTAACAAAGCCCACCATCAGTAACACACTACGCCGCCAGGGACTCAAATCCTGCAGCGCCAGACGTGTCCCCCTGCTTAAGCCAGTACATGTCCAGGCCCATCTGAAGTTTGCTAGAGTGCATTTGGATGATCCAGAAGAGGATTGGGAGAATGTCATATGGTCAGATGAAACCAAAATAGAACTTTTTGGTAAAAACTCAACTCGTCGTGTTTGGAGGACAAAGAATGCTGAGTTGCATCCAAAGAACACCATACCTAATGTGAAGCATGGGGGTGGAAACATCATGCTTTGGGGCTGTTTTTCTGCAAAGGGACCAGGACGACTGATCCGTGTAAAGGAAAGAATGAATGGGGCCATGTATCGTGAGATTTTGAGTGAAAACCTCCTTCCATCAGCAAGGGCATTGAAGATGAAACGTGGCTGGGTCTTTCAGCATGACAATGATCCCAAACACACCGCCCGGGCAACGAAGGAGTGGCTTCGTAAGAAGCATTTCAAGGTCCTGGAGTGGCCTAGCCAGTCTCCAGATCTCAACCCCATAGAAAATCTTTGGAGGGAGTTGAAAGTCCGTGTTGCCCAGCGACAGCCTCAAAACATCACTGCTCTAGAGGAGATCTGCATGGAGGAATGGGCCAAAATTCCAGCAACAGTGTGTGAAAACCTTGTGAAGACTTACAGAAAACGTTTGACCTGTGTCATTGCCAACAAAGGGTATATAACAAAGTATTGAGAAACTTTTGTTATTGACCAAATACTTATTTTCCACCATAATTTGCAAATAAATTCATAAAAAATCCTACAATGTGATTTTCTGGATTTTTTTTTCTCATTTTGTCTTTCATAGTTGACGTGTACCTATGATGAAAATTACAGGCCTCTCTCATCTTTTTAAGTGGGAGAACTTGCACAATTGGTGGCTGACTAAATACTTTTTTCCCCACTGTATATCTGACAGAATGAAGCTAGAACACATGTGGTAATAGAGAGCAGCTGATAAAGAGTCCTTGACCCATCCTTGAACCAAGCCTTGAACCAAGCCTGTATCAGAGACCATGGAAACTATTAGGCTATATCCTAACATTTACATTTTAGTCATTTAGCAGACGCTCTTATCCAGAGCGACTTACAGTTAGTGAGTGCATACATTATTATTTTATTTTTTCATACCCCCTGTGGGAATCGAACCCACAACCCTGGCATTGCAAACACCATGCCCTACCAACTGAGCTACATCCCTGCCGGCCATTCCCTCCCCTACCCTGGACGACGCTGGGCCAATTGTGCGCCGCCCCATGGGTCTCCTGGTCGCGGCCGGCTACGACAGAGCCTGGATTTGAACCAGGATCTCTAGTGGCACAGCTAGCACTGCGATGCGGCGCCTTAGACCACTGCGCCACTCGGTAATAAAGGGGTTTGATTCAGAAATAGACACAAATATATATTTAGAAATAAACATAGGTCATTCTTATTTATCAGTCTGTTTTGGGGTAAATTTTCCTCTCAGTTTCTGGTTGCAGTTTCTGGCGTCCATCATTTATTTCTGGTAGAGGTCTCTGTGGATGTCCATGCTAGGGATGGGCAATTGAAATGTTTTGACTGTTCGAGTACTCGCATTATTATTTTTTTGAGTACTCGTGTACTCGAATGGGAAAACTAAAATACAAATTTGAACACAAGGCCTGCACTGGAAAAAAAATATGTGTGCATTTATCTATATGGCAACAGTGCACAACAATGCCTAATTTATCACAACCATTACAGATAACAAATCCTAATTGCTAAATTGTCCCATATACAGTACCAGTCAAAAGTTTGGACACTACTCATTCAAGGGTTCTTCTTTATTTTTTACTATTTTTTACATTGTAGAATAATAGTGAAGACATCAAAACTATGAAATAACACATATGGAATCACGTAGTAACAAAAAAAGTTTTAAACAAATCAAAATCTATTTTATATTTGAAATTCTTCAAATAGCCACCCTTTGCCTTGATGACGATTCACGAGCAAGGATGTTTTTTTGGGGTCTGGAAGATGGCGATGGACGGTTTGGGTAAAGTGGACTCGGTCCGAGTGACCAGGAGCGGTATGATGCAGATTTCGTGTGTTTCAACAGCGCAAAAGGAGAACGCTCTGTGGCTCAACAAGATGTCGACGTATGATGTGGAAAGCTCTGACTTTCAGAGTAGGGCACCGGTTAAAGATGTACTCTCTGGTGTTTCGTACAGAGTAGGGCTCCGGTTAAAGATGTACTCTCTGGTGTTTCGTACAGAGTAGGGCACCGGTTAAAGATGTACTCTCTGGTGTTTCGTACAGAGTAGGGCACCGGTTAAAGATGTACTCTCTGGTGTTTCGTACAGAGTAGGGCTCCGGTTAAAGATGTACTCTCTGGTGTTTCGTACAGAGCAGGGCACCGGTTAAAGATGTACTCTCTGGTGTTTCGTACAGAGTAGGGCTCCGGTTAAAGATGTACTCTCTGGTGTTTCGTACAGAGCAGGGCACCGGTTAAAGATGTACTCTCTGGTGTTTCGTACAGAGCAGGGCACCGGTTAAAGATGTACTCTCTGGTGTTTCGTACAGAGTAGGGCTCCGGTTAAAGATGTACTCTCTGGTGTTTCGTACAGAGCAGGGCACCGGTTAAAGATGTACTCTCTGGTGTTTCGTACAGAGTAGGGCACCGGTTAAAGATGTACTCTCTGGTGTTTCGTACAGAGTAGGGCTCCGGTTAAAGATGTACTCTGTGGTGTTTCGTACAGAGCAGGGCACCGGTTAAAGATGTACTCTCTGGTGTTTCGTACAGAGTAGGGCACCGGTTAAAGATGTACTCTGTGGTGTTTCGTACAGAGCAGGGCACCGGTTAAAGATGTACTCTCTGGTGTTTCGTACAGAGTAGGGCACCGGTTAAAGATGTACTCTGTGGTGTTTCGTACAGTAGGTGGCGGCAATACACCTTATGAGTGTGTCAATAAACCTCAGAGAAGAAGAAGAGCCGGAGGAAGCTACTTCCGAACACATCCTCCAGATGGACAGCTGACCGCACATCTTTTATCAAGGGATTTGAGACATTTCCAGCGAAATATGATTAAAGCTATTTTAATCTTTAACAACCATGGGAAACCACGACTCATCAGATTTTATGAATATTTTGTAAGTACCCAAATGTACGAACTGCTAACGTTTGTTAGATAGCCAGCTAGCCATCCGTTTATCTTATTTGCCAGCTGTTAGTGCACTAATGCTATGCTAGCTAAATTGTCTAGCTAGAGGCTAATTAATCAATAATCTATTTTGTCATCATCATGAGATGTGATTTTATTGCCATTTATATAGCTAACTAGCTACGTTGATTTATATATTTGGACATAGCTACAAATATCAATGTGCACAACAGATGGGCAACCTTGGGGCTAGTTTGCAACGTCAGCTGTTTTACTGCTAGCTGTTAGCTAGCTAGCTCTTGAATTTCGATTTCAATTAAGTTCTTAGCCAATTGTCATAGACATATTTCTTCTCAGGCCGAAGATCTGCAGCAGCAGATAATTCGAGAGACTTTCCATCTGGTGTCGAAGAGGGATGACAACGTCTGCAACTTCTTGGAGGGGGGAAGGTAAAAGCTATTGTTAGTATTACTAGCTGGTTAAATTAACCAACATATATACATTGTTGATGAACAATGAACAAATCAAAAAATGCATGGTTGTCTGCAAAGCAAATAAACCTAAGTCGTTTAGGATTCAATAAAGCATCCAGGCGGTAGCTATGGTTTGTATTGGGGACTGGTACTGTGCTTCTGTGATGACTTCATGATGTAGTTTTATCTGGGGTTGTTAAATGAGAAGTATTGTTTGACAGAAGTGTGCAGCTCATATGACCAGCAATCAATCATCAGTTCCCTGGCAGATGAGTTACGGTTGGACCAAATCAGACAATGCAGGATAGGCTAATAATATTATTTCTCTATTTGCAGTTTGATCGGCGGCTCGGACTACAAGTTGATCTACCGGCACTATGCTACGCTGTACTTTGTGTTCTGTGTGGACTCCTCTGAGAGTGAGCTCGGTATTCTGGATCTAATACAGGTGGGTTGGCAACTGTTGCTGAGTTGGTGTGTTACCATCTATAACTCTGTTGAACAGTAGGGTTGTATGGTGTCCACTCACCTCTCCTTTCCCAGTCAGTCAGCTGGACGGTCCACTCACCTCTCCTTTCCCAGACAGTCAGCTGGACGGTCCACTCACCTCTCCTTTCCCAGACAGTCAGTCAGCTGGACGGTCCACTCACCTCTCCTTTCCCAGACAGACAGTCAGCTGGACGGTCTACTCACCTCTCCTTTCCCAGACAGTCAGTCAGCTGGACGGTCCACTCACCTCTCCTTTCCCAGACAGACAGTCAGCTGGACGGTCCACTCACCTCTCCTTTCCCAGACAGACAGTCAGCTGGACGGTCCACTCACCTCTCCTTTCCCAGTCAGTCAGCTGGACGGTCCACTCACCTCTCCTTTCCCAGACAGTCAGCTGGACGGTCTACTCACCTCTCCTTTCCCAGACAGTCAGCTGGACGGTCCACTCACCTCTCCTTTCCCAGACAGACAGTCAGCTGGACGGTCCACTCACCTCTCCTTTCCCAGACAGTCAGCTGGACGGTCCACTCACCTCTCCTTTCCCAGTCAGTCAGTCAGCTGGACGGTCCACTCACCTCTCCTTTCCCAGACAGACAGTCAGCTGGACGGTCCACTCACCTCTCCTTTCCCAGTCAGTCAGTCAGCTGGACGGTCCACTCACCTCTCCTTTCCCAGACAGACAGTCAGCTGGACGGTCCACTCACCTCTCCTTTCCCAGTCAGTCAGCTGGACGGTCCACTCACCTCTCCTTTCCCAGACAGACAGCTGGACGGTCCACTCACCTCTCCTTTCCCAGACAGTCAGCTGGACGGTCCACTCACCTCTCCTTTCCCAGTCAGTCAGCTGGACGGTCCACTCACCTCTCCTTTCCCAGACAGTCAGTCAGCTGGACGGTCCACTCACCTCTCCTTTCCCAGACAGACAGTCAGCTGGACGGTCCACTCACCTCTCCTTTCCCAGACAGTCAGCTGGACGGTCCACTCACCTCTCCTTTCCCAGACAGACAGTCAGCTGGACGGTCCACTCACCTCTCCTTTCCCAGACAGTCAGCTGGACGGTCCACTCACCTCTCCTTTCCCAGACAGACAGTCAGCTGGACGGTCCACTCACCTCTCCTTTCCCAGTCAGTCAGCTGGACGGTCCACTCACCTCTCCTTTCCCAGTCAGTCAGCTGGACGGTCCACTCACCTCTCCTTTCCCAGACAGACAGTCAGCTGGACGGTCCACTCACCTCTCCTTTCCCAGACAGACAGTCAGCTGGACGGTCCACTCACCTCTCCTTTCCCAGACAGTCAGTCAGTTGGACGGTCCACTCACCTCTCCTTTCCCAGTCAGTCAGTCAGTTGGACGGTCCACTCACCTCTCCTTTCCCAGTCAGTCAGCTGGACGGTCCACTCACCTCTCCTTTCCCAGACAGTCAGCTGGACGGTCCACTCACCTCTCCTTTCCCAGACAGACAGCTGGACGGTCCACTCACCTCTCCTTTCCCAGACAGACAGTCAGCTGGACGGTCCACTCACCTCTCCTTTCCCAGACAGTCAGCTGGACGGTCCACTCACCTCTCCTTTCCCAGACAGTCAGCTGGACGGTCCACTCACCTCTCCTTTCCCAGACAGTCAGACAGCTGGACGGTCCACTCACCTCTCCTTTCCCAGTCAGACAGACAGTCAGCTGGACGGTCCACTCACCTCTCCTTTCCCAGACAGTCAGACAGCTGGACGGTCCACTCACCTCTCCTTTCCCAGTCAGACAGACAGTCAGCTGGACGGTCCACTCACCTCTCCTTTCCCAGACAGTCAGCTGGACGGTCCACTCACCTCTCCTTTCCCAGACAGTCAGACAGCTGGACGGTCCACTCACCTCTCCTTTCCCAGACAGTCAGCTGGACGGTCCACTCACCTCTCCTTTCCCAGACAGTCAGCTGGACGGTCCACTCACCTCTCCTTTCCCAGACAGACAGTCAGCTGGACGGTCCACTCACCTCTCCTTTCCCAGACAGACAGTCAGCTGGACGGTCCACTCACCTCTCCTTTCCCAGACAGTCAGACAGCTGGACGGTCCACTCACCTCTCCTTTCCCAGACAGTCAGCTGGACGGTCCACTCACCTCTCCTTTCCCAGACAGTCAGACAGCTGGACGGTCCACTCACCTCTCCTTTCCCAGACAGTCAGCTGGACGGTCCACTCACCTCTCCTTTCCCAGACAGACAGTCAGCTGGACGGTCCACTCACCTCTCCTTTCCCAGACAGACAGTCAGCTGGACGGTCCACTCACCTCTCCTTTCCCAGACAGACAGTCAGCTGGACGGTCCACTCACCTCTCCTTTCCCAGTCAGTCAGCTGGACGGTCCACTCACCTCTCCTTTCCCAGACAGTCAGCTGGACGGTCCACTCACCTCTCCTTTCCCAGACAGTCAGCTGGACGGTCCACTCACCTCTCCTTTCCCAGACAGTCAGCTGGACGGTCCACTCACCTCTCCTTTCCCAGACAGTCAGCTGGACGGTCCACTCACCTCTCCTTTCCCAGTCAGTCAGCTGGACGGTCCACTCACCTCTCCTTTCCCAGACAGACAGCTGGACGGTCCACTCACCTCTCCTTTCCCAGTCAGTCAGCTGGACGGTCCACTCACCTCTCCTTTCCCAGACAGACAGTCAGCTGGACGGTCCACTCACCTCTCCTTTCCCAGTCAGTCAGCTGGACGGTCCACTCACCTCTCCTTTCCCAGACAGACAGTCAGCTGGACGGTCCACTCACCTCTCCTTTCCCAGACAGTCAGCTGGACGGTCCACTCACCTCTCCTTTCCCAGACAGACAGTCAGCTGGACGGTCCACTCACCTCTCCTTTCCCAGACAGACAGTCAGCTGGACGGTCCACTCACCTCTCCTTTCCCAGACAGTCAGCTGGACGGTCCACTCACCTCTCCTTTCCCAGTCAGTCAGCTGGACGGTCCACTCACCTCTCCTTTCCCAGACAGTCAGTCAGCTGGACGGTCCACTCACCTCTCCTTTCCCAGACAGACAGTCAGCTGGACGGTCCACTCACCTCTCCTTTCCCAGACAGACAGTCAGCTGGACGGTCCACTCACCTCTCCTTTCCCAGTCAGTCAGCTGGACGGTCCACTCACCTCTCCTTTCCCAGTCAGTCAGCTGGACGGTCCTCTCACCTCTCCTTTCCCAGACAGTCAGCTGGACGGTCCACTCACCTCTCCTTTCCCAGTCAGTCAGCTGGACGGTCCATTCACCTCTCCTTTCCCAGACAGACAGTCAGCTGGACGGTCCACTCATCTCTCTTTTCCCAGACAGTCAGCTGGACGGTCCACTCACCTCTCCTTTCCCAGTCAGTCAGTCAGCTGGACGGTCCACTCACCTCTCCTTTCCCAGACAGACAGTCAGCTGGACGGTCCACTCACCTCTCCTTTCCCAGACAGACAGTCAGCTGGACGGTCCACTCACCTCTCCTTTCCCAGTCAGTCAGCTGGACGGTCCACTCACCTCTCCTTTCCCAGACAGACAGTCAGCTGGACGGTCCACTCACCTCTCCTTTCCCAGACAGTCAGCTGGACGGTCCACTCACCTCTCCTTTCCCAGACAGTCAGCTGGACGGTCCACTCACCTCTCCTTTCCCAGACAGACAGTCAGCTGGACGGTCCACTCACCTCTCCTTTCCCAGACAGACAGTCAGCTGGACGGTCCACTCACCTCTCCTTTCCCAGACAGACAGTCAGCTGGACGGTCCACTCACCTCTCCTTTCCCAGACAGTCAGTCAGCTGGACGGTCCACTCACCTCTCCTTTCCCAGACAGACAGTCAGCTGGACGGTCCACTCACCTCTCCTTTCCCAGACAGACAGTCAGCTGGACGGTCCACTCACCTCTCCTTTCCCAGACAGACAGTCAGCTGGACGGTCCACTCACCTCTCCTTTCCCAGTCAGACAGTCAGCTGGACGGTCCACTCACCTCTCCTTTCCCAGACAGTCAGCTGGACGGTCCACTCACCTCTCCTTTCCCAGTCAGTCAGCTGGACGGTCCACTCACCTCTCCTTTCCCAGACAGACAGTCAGCTGGACGGTCCTCTCACCTCTCCTTTCCCAGACAGTAAGCTGGACGGTCCACTCACCTCTCCTTTCCCAGACAGTCAGCTGGACGGTCCTCTCACCTCTCCTTTCCCAGACAGTCAGCTGGACGGTCCTCTCACCTCTCCTTTCCCAGACAGACAGTCAGCTGGACGGTCCACTCACCTCTCCTTTCCCAGACAGACAGTCAGCTGGACGGTCCACTCACCTCTCCTTTCCCAGACAGACAGTCAGCTGGACGGTCCACTCACCTCTCCTTTCCCAGACAGACAGTCAGCTGGATGGTCCACTCACCTCTCCTTTCCCAGACAGTCAGCTGGACGGTCCACTCACCTCTCCTTTCCCAGTCAGTCAGCTGGACGGTCCACTCACCTCTCCTTTCCCAGACAGTCAGCTGGACGGTCCACTCACCTCTCCTTTCCCAGACAGTCAGCTGGACGGTCCACTCACCTCTCCTTTCCCAGTCAGTCAGCTGGACGGTCCACTCACCTCTCCTTTCCCAGACAGTCAGCTGGACGGTCCACTCACCTCTCCTTTCCCAGACAGACAGTCAGCTGGACGGTCCACTCACCTCTCCTTTCCCAGTCAGTCAGCTGGACGGTCCACTCACCTCTCCTTTCCCAGTCAGTCAGCTGGACGGTCCACTCACCTCTCCTTTCCCAGACAGTCAGCTGGACGGTCCACTCACCTCTCCTTTCCCAGACAGACAGTCAGCTGGACGGTCCACTCACCTCTCCTTTCCCAGACAGTCAGCTGGATGGTCCACTCACCTCTCCTTTCCCAGACAGTCAGCTGGACGGTCCACTCACCTCTCCTTTCCCAGACAGTCAGCTGGACGGTCCACTCACCTCTCCTTTCCCAGACAGTCAGCTGGACGGTCCACTCACCTCTCCTTTCCCAGACAGTCAGCTGGATGGTCCACTCACCTCTCCTTTCCCAGACAGTCAGCTGGATGGTCCACTCACCTCTCCTTTCCCAGACAGTCAGCTGGACGGTCCACTCACCTCTCCTTTCCCAGACAGTCAGCTGGACGGTCCACTCACCTCTCCTTTCCCAGACAGTCAGCTGGACGGTGCACTCACCTCTCCTTTCCCAGACAGACAGTCAGCTGGACGGTCCACTCACCTCTCCTTTCCCAGTCAGTCAGCTGGATGGTCCACTCACCTCTCCTTTCCCAGTCAGTCAGCTGGACGGTCCACTCACCTCTCCTTTCCCAGTCAGTCAGCTGGACGATCCACTCACCTCTCCTTTCCCAGTCAGTCAGCTGGACGGTCCACTCACCTCTCCTTTCCCAGACAGACAGTCAGCTGGACGGTCCACTCACCTCTCCTTTCCCAGACAGTCAGCTGGACGGTCCACTCACCTCTCCTTTCCCAGTCAGTCAGCTGGACGGTCCACTCACCTCTCCTTTCCCAGTCAGTCAGCTGGACGGTCCACTCACCTCTCCTTTCCCAGACAGACAGTCAGCTGGACGGTCCACTCACCTCTCCTTTCCCAGACAGTCAGCTGGACGGTCCACTCACCTCTCCTTTCCCAGACAGACAGTCAGCTGGACGGTCCACTCACCTCTCCTTTCCCAGACAGACAGTCAGCTGGACGGTCCACTCACCTCTCCTTTCCCAGTCAGTCAGCTGGACTGTCCACTCACCTCTCCTTTCCCAGACAGTCAGCTGGACGGTCCACTCACCTCTCCTTTCCCAGACAGACAGTCAGCTGGACGGTCCACTCACCTCTCCTTTCCCAGTCAGTCAGCTGGACGGTCCACTCACCTCTCCTTTCCCAGACAGTCAGCTGGACGGTCCACTCAACTCTCCTTTCCCAGTCAGTCAGCTGGACGGTCCACTCACCTCTCCTTTCCCAGACAGTCAGCTGGACGGTCCACTCACCTCTCCTTTCCCAGACAGACAGTCAGCTGGACGGTCCACTCACCTCTCCTTTCCCAGACAGTCAGCTGGACGGTCCACTCACCTCTCCTTTCCCAGTCAGTCAGCTGGACGGTCCACTCACCTCTCCTTTCCCAGTCAGTCAGCTGGACGGTCCACTCACCTCTCCTTTCCCAGTCAGTCAGCTGGACGGTCCACTCACCTCTCCTTTCCCAGACAGTCAGCTGGACGGTCCACTCACCTCTCCTTTCCCAGACAGACAGTCAGCTGGACGGTCCACTCACCTCTCCTTTCCCAGACAGACAGTCAGCTGGACGGTCCACTCACCTCTCCTTTCCCAGACAGACAGTCAGCTGGACGGTCCACTCACCTCTCCTTTCCCAGACAGACAGTCAGCTGGACGGTCCACTCACCTCTCCTTTCCCAGACAGACAGTCAGCTGGACGGTCCACTCACCTCTCCTTTCCCAGACAGTCAGCTGGACTGTCCACTCACCTCTCCTTTCCCAGACAGTCAGCTGGACTGTCCACTCACCTCTCCTTTCCCAGACAGTCAGCTGGACGGTCCACTCACCTCTCCTTTCCCAGACAGTCAGCTGGACGGTCCACTCACCTCTCCTTTCCCAGACAGACAGTCAGCTGGACGGTCCACTCACCTCTCCTTTCCCAGACAGACAGTCAGCTGGACGGTCCACTCACCTCTCCTTTCCCAGACAGTCAGTCAGCTGGACGGTCCACTCACCTCTCCTTTCCCAGTCAGTCAGCTGGACGGTCCACTCACCTCTCCTTTCCCAGACAGTCAGCTGGACGGTCCACTCACCTCTCCTTTCCCAGACAGACAGACAGTCAGCTGGACGGTCCACTCACCTCTCCTTTCCCAGACAGACAGTCAGCTGGACGGTCCACTCACCTCTCCTTTCCCAGTCAGTCAGTCAGCTGGACTGTCCACTCACCTCTCCTTTCCCAGACAGTCAGTCAGCTGGACGGTCCACTCACCTCTCCTTTCCCAGACAGTCAGTCAGCTGGACGGCCCACTCACCTCTCCTTTCCCAGACAGTCAGCTGGACGGTCCACTCACCTCTCCTTTCCCAGACAGACAGTCAGCTGGACGGTCCACTCACCTCTCCTTTCCCAGTCAGTCAGCTGGACGGTCCACTCACCTCTCCTTTCCCAGTCAGTCAGCTGGACGGTCCACTCACCTCTCCTTTCCCAGTCAGTCAGCTGGACTGTCCACTCACCTCTCCTTTCCCAGTCAGTCAGCTGGACGGTCCACTCACCTCTCCTTTCCCAGTCAGTCAGCTGGACGGTCCACTCACCTCTCCTTTCCCAGACAGACAGTCAACTGGACGGTCCACTCACCTCTCCTTTCCCAGACAGACAGTCAACTGGACGGTCCACTCACCTCTCCTTTCCCAGACAGACAGTCAGCTGGACGGTCCACTCACCTCTCCTTTCCCAGACAGACAGTCAGCTGGACGGTCCACTCACCTCTCCTTTCCCAGACAGACAGTCAGCTGGACGGTCCACTCACCTCTCCTTTCCCAGACAGACAGTCAGCTGGACGGTCCACTCACCTCTCCTTTCCCAGTCAGTCAGCTGGACTGTCCACTCACCTCTCCTTTCCCAGACAGTCAGCTGGACGGTCCACTCACCTCTCCTTTCCCAGACAGACAGTCAGCTGGACGGTCCACTCACCTCTCCTTTCCCAGTCAGTCAGCTGGACGGTCCACTCACCTCTCCTTTCCCAGACAGTCAGCTGGACGGTCCACTCAACTCTCCTTTCCCAGTCAGTCAGCTGGACGGTCCACTCACCTCTCCTTTCCCAGACAGTCAGCTGGACGGTCCACTCACCTCTCCTTTCCCAGACAGACAGTCAGCTGGACGGTCCACTCACCTCTCCTTTCCCAGACAGTCAGCTGGACGGTCCACTCACCTCTCCTTTCCCAGTCAGTCAGCTGGACGGTCCACTCACCTCTCCTTTCCCAGTCAGTCAGCTGGACGGTCCACTCACCTCTCCTTTCCCAGACAGTCAGCTGGACGGTCCACTCACCTCTCCTTTCCCAGACAGACAGTCAGCTGGACGGTCCACTCACCTCTCCTTTCCCAGACAGACAGTCAGCTGGACGGTCCACTCACCTCTCCTTTCCCAGACAGACAGTCAGCTGGACGGTCCACTCACCTCTCCTTTCCCAGACAGTCAGTCAGCTGGACGGTCCACTCACCTCTCCTTTCCCAGTCAGTCAGCTGGACGGTCCACTCACCTCTCCTTTCCCAGACAGTCAGCTGGACGGTCCACTCACCTCTCCTTTCCCAGACAGACAGACAGTCAGCTGGACGGTCCACTCACCTCTCCTTTCCCAGACAGACAGTCAGCTGGACGGTCCACTCACCTCTCCTTTCCCAGTCAGTCAGTCAGCTGGACTGTCCACTCACCTCTCCTTTCCCAGACAGTCAGTCAGCTGGACGGTCCACTCACCTCTCCTTTCCCAGACAGTCAGTCAGCTGGACGGCCCACTCACCTCTCCTTTCCCAGACAGTCAGCTGGACGGTCCACTCACCTCTCCTTTCCCAGACAGACAGTCAGCTGGACGGTCCACTCACCTCTCCTTTCCCAGTCAGTCAGCTGGACGGTCCACTCACCTCTCCTTTCCCAGTCAGTCAGCTGGACGGTCCACTCACCTCTCCTTTCCCAGTCAGTCAGCTGGACGGTCCACTCACCTCTCCTTTCCCAGACAGACAGTCAACTGGACGGTCCACTCACCTCTCCTTTCCCAGACAGACAGTCAACTGGACGGTCCACTCACCTCTCCTTTCCCAGACAGACAGTCAGCTGGACGGTCCACTCACCTCTCCTTTCCCAGACAGACAGTCAGCTGGACGGTCCACTCACCTCTCCTTTCCCAGACAGACAGTCAGCTGGACGGTCCACTCACCTCTCCTTTCCCAGACAGACAGTCAGCTGGACGGTCCACTCACCTCTCCTTTCCCAGTCAGTCAGCTGGACTGTCCACTCACCTCTCCTTTCCCAGACAGTCAGCTGGACGGTCCACTCACCTCTCCTTTCCCAGACAGACAGTCAGCTGGACGGTCCACTCACCTCTCCTTTCCCAGTCAGTCAGCTGGACGGTCCACTCACCTCTCCTTTCCCAGACAGTCAGCTGGACGGTCCACTCAACTCTCCTTTCCCAGTCAGTCAGCTGGACGGTCCACTCACCTCTCCTTTCCCAGACAGTCAGCTGGACGGTCCACTCACCTCTCCTTTCCCAGACAGACAGTCAGCTGGACTGTCCACTCACCTCTCCTTTCCCAGTCAGTCAGCTGGACTGTCCACTCACCTCTCCTTTCCCAGAAAGACGGTCAGCTGGACGGTCCACTCACCTCTCCTTTCCCAGACAGTCAGTCAGCTGGACGGTCCACTCACCTCTCCTTTCCCAGTCAGACAGTCAGCTGGACGGTCCACTCACCTCTCCTTTCCCAGTCAGTCAGCTGGACGGTCCACTCACCTCTCCTTTCCCAGACAGTCAGCTGGACGGTCCACTCACCTCTCCTTTCCCAGACAGTCAGCTGGACGGTCCACTCACCTCTCCTTTCCCAGTCAGTCAGCTGGACGGTCCACTCACCTCTCCTTTCCCAGACAGACAGTCAGCTGGACGGTCCACTCACCTCTCCTTTCCCAGACAGTCAGCTGGACGGTCCACTCACCTCTCCTTTCCCAGTCAGTCAGCTGGACGGTCCACTCACCTCTCCTTTCCCAGACAGTCAGTCAGCTGGACGGTCCACTCACCTCTCCTTTCCCAGACAGTCAGTCAGCTGGACGGTCCACTCACCTCTCCTTTCCCAGACAGTCAGCTGGACGGTCCACTCACCTCTCCTTTCCCAGACAGTCAGCTGGACGGTCCACTCACCTCTCCTTTCTCAGACAGTCAGTCAGCTGGACGGTCCACTCACCTCTCCTTTCCCAGACAGTCAGCTGGACGGTCCACTCACCTCTCCTTTCCCAGACAGTCAGCTGGACGGTCCTCTCACCTCTCCTTTCCCAGACAGTCAGTCAGCTGGACGGTCCACTCACCTCTCCTTTCCCAGACAGTCAGCTGGACGGTCCACTCACCTCTCCTTTCCCAGACAGTCAGTCAGCTGGACGGTCCACTCACTCTCCTTTCCCAGACAGACAGTCAGCTGGACGGTCCACTCACCTCTCCTTTCCCAGACAGATAGACAGTCAGCTGGACGGTCCACTCACCTCTCCTTTCCCAGTCAGTCAGTCAGCTGGACGGTCCACTCACCTCTCCTTTCCCAGTCAGTCAGTCAGCTGGACGGTCCACTCACCTCTCCTTTCCCAGACAGACAGTCAGCTGGACGGTCCACTCACCTCTCCTTTCCCAGACAGTCAGTCAGCTGGACGGTCCACTCACCTCTCCTTTCCCAGTCAGTCAGTCAGCTGGACGGTCCACTCACCTCTCCTTTCCCAGACAGACAGTCAGCTGGACGGTCCACTCACCTCTCCTTTCCCAGACAGACAGTCAGCTGGACGGTCCACTCACCTCTCCTTTCCCAGTCAGTCAGCTGGACGGTCCACTCACCTCTCCTTTCCTTCCATCCTGTATCTGTATGTTTTGGTAGTGATGGTAAACAGGACGTCCTGTATCTGTATGTTTTGGTAGTGATGGTAAACAGGACGTCCTGTATCTGTATGTTTTGGTAGTGATGGTAAACAGGACGTCCTGTATCTGTATGTTTTGGTAGTGATGGTAAACAGGACGTCCTGTATCTGTATGTTTTGGTAGTGATGGTAACAGGACGTCCTGTATCTGTATGTTTTGGTAGTGATGGTAAACAGGACGTCCTGTATCTGTATGTTTTGGTAGTGATGGTAACAGGACGTCCTGTATCTGTATGTTTTGGTAGTGATGGTAAACAGGACGTCCTGTATCTGTTTGTTTTGGTAGTGATGGTAAACAGGACGTCCTGTATCTGTATGTTTTGGTAGTGATGGTAAACAGGACGTCCTGTATCTGTATGTTTTGGTAGTGATGGTAAACAGGACGGTTGTGTGTTCTGTTAGACTACCTACCTATCTAATTTTGAAGCAAACTTACTTTGATCATTATCTCAAATAGACAGTGCTTTCAAACACATAAATGTTTTTATGGTGTTAGTAGTGGTGGTGGGTTCCACTTTCAATGCAAACATATCATTAAATAGACAAAAGACAGCGCTTTCAAACATGTTTGAAAATGTTTTTGACTGTGAGGTGGTGTTCAAGGTGATGACAAGTTGAGATACGCTTCTTGTCTTGATCTTCAGTGACCGCTAATGACCCTTGAACTCATTGTAAAGCCTACTGATAGGCTGTGTATTGTGGAAATATACAGTGAGTGTACAAAACATTAAGAACACATTCCTAATATTGAGTTGAACCCACCCCTTTTGCCTTCAAAATAGCCTCAATTTGTCGGGGCATGGACTCTACAAGGTGTCAAAAGTGTTCCACAGGGATGCTGGCCCATGTAGACTCCAATGCTTCCCACAGTTGTGTCAAGTTGGCTGGTTGTCCTTTGGGTGGTGGACCATTCTTGATACACACTGTGGAGTGTAAAAACCCAGTAGCGTTGCAGTTTTTGACACACTCAAACCAGTGCACCTGGCACCTAATACCATACCCTGTTCAAAGGCACTTCAATCTTTTGTCTTGCCCATTCACCCTCTGAATAGCACACATACACAATCCATGTCTCAAGGCTTAAAAATCGTTATTTAACCTGTCTCCTCCCCTTCATCTACACTGATTGAAGTGGATTTAACAGGTGACATCAATAAGGGATCATAGTTTTCACCTGGATTCACCTGGTTGGTCTATGTCATGGAAAGAGCAGGTGTTCCTAATGATCTGTCCACTCAATGTATATACAGTACATTGGGAAAGGATTCAGACCCCTTGACTTTCTCCACATTTTGTTATGTTACAGCATTATTCTAAAATTGATTAAATTGTTTTACCCCCTCATCAATCTACACACAATACCCCATAATGACAAAGCAAAAACAGGTTTTTAGTCATTTTTGCAAATGTATTACAAATATAAAACTGAAATATTACATTTACATAAATATTCAGACCCTTTACTCAGTACTTTGTTGAAGCACCTTTGGCAGTGATTACAGCCTCGAGTCTTCTTTGGTATGATGCTACAAGCTTGGCACACCTGTATTTGGGGAGTTTCTCCCATTCTTCTCTGCAGATCCTCTCAAGCTCTGTCGGGTTGGATGGGGAGCATCGCTGCACAGCTATTTTCAGGTCTCTCCAGAGATGTTAGATCGGGATCAAGTCCGGGCTCTGGCTGGGCCACTCAATGACATTCAGAGACTTGTCCCGAAGCCACTCCTGCATTGCCTTGGCTGTGTGCTTAGGGTCATTTTCCTGTTGGAAGGTGAACCTTCGCCCCAGTCTGAGGACCTGAGTGCTCTGGAGCAGGTTTTCATCAAGGATCTCTCTGTACTTTGCACCCTTCATCTTTCCCTCGATTCTGACTAGTCTCCCAGTCCCTGCCACTGAAAAAAAATCTCCACAGCATGATACTGCCACCACCGTGCTTCACCGTAGGCATGGTGCCAGGTTTCCACCGGACGTGATGCTTGGACGGATGTGACGTTTCTCATGGTCAGAGTCCTTTAGGTGCCTTTTGTCAAACTCCAAGTGGGCTGTCATGTGCCTTTTACTGAGGAGTGGCTTCCACTCTAACATAAAGGCCTGATTGGTGGAGTGTTGCAGAGATGGTTGTCCTTCTGGAAGGTTCTCCCATCTCCACAGAGGAACTCTGGAGCTCTGTCAGACTGACCATCTGGTTCTTGGTCACCTCCCTAACCAAGGCCCTTCTCCCCCGATTGCTCAGTTTGGCCGGGCGGCCAGCTCTAGGAAGAGTCTTGGTGGTTCCAAACTTCTTCCATTTAAGAATATTGGAGGCCGCTGTGTTCTTGGGGACCTTCAATGCTGCAGAAATGTTTATGTACCCTTCCCCAGATCTGTGCCTCGACACAATCCTGTCTTGGAGCTCTTGTATACATTTGCAAACATTTCTAAAAACCAGTTTTTGCTTTGTCATTATGGGGTATTGTGTGTAGATTGATGAGGATTTTTATTTATTTAATCAATTTTAGAATAAGGCTGTAACGTAACAAAATGTGGAAAAAGGGAACGGGTCTGAATACTTTCCGAATGCACTGTAGGTTGTGCATCACATCAAAGATCATTCTTACATATGCTTAACATAAGATGGATGACTTGATAATATCTCCTGTAGGTGTTTGTGGAAACTCTGGACAAATGCTTTGAGAACGTCTGCGAACTGGACCTCATTTTCCACATGGATAAGGTGAGTTCAAGTCCATGAAAATCATTTACAAGGTCAGCTTTGCCAAGTTTTGGCTTGTGACAGTCCTTGGTGCATCAGAGTAATGCACTTGGGTTTATAACACGGTGGCTGGTTTATAGATGCCATATTCGTCCAATATGATGAAAACCTACAGGAGGGAAAGACTGTCAGCAGAGGCAGCCTAAAGGAAACCCTGCTGTGTGGAGCCAGATACAGGGCCTATTCCTTATTATAGGACACTACTTTAGACCAGGGGCCTATTCCTTATTATAGGACACTACTTTAGACCAGGGGCCTATTCCTTATTATAGGACACTACTTTAGACCAGGGGCCTATTCCTTATTATAGGACACTACTTTAGACCGGGGGCCTATTCCTTATTATAGAACACTACTTTAGACCAGGGGGCCTATTCCTTATTATAGGACACTACTTTAGACCAGGGGGGCTATTCCTTATTATAGGACACTACTTTAGACCAGGGGCCTATTCCTTATTATAGGACACTACTTTAGACCAGGGGCCTATTCCTTATTATAGGACACTACTTTAGACCAGGGGGGCCTATTCCTTATTATAGGACACTACTTTAGACCGGGGGCCTATTCCTTATTATAGGACACTACTTTAGACCAGGGCCTATTCCTTATTATAGGACACTACTTTAGACCAGGGGCCTATTCCTTATTATAGGACACTACTTTAGACCAGGGGCCTATTCCTTATTATAGGACACTACTTTAGACCGGGGGCCTATTCCTTATTATAGGACACTACTTTAGACCAGGGGGGCCTATTCCTTATTATAGGACACTACTTTAGACCGGGGGCCTATTCCTTATTATAGGACACTACTTTAGACCAGGGGGGCCTATTCCTTATTATAGGACACTACTTTAGACCAGGGGGCCTATTCCTTATTATAGGACACTACTTTAGACCAGGGGCCTATTCCTTATTATAGGACACTACTTTAGACCAGGGGCCTATTCCTTATTATAGGACACTACTTTAGACCAGGGGCCTATTCCTTATTATAGGACACTACTTTAGACCAGGGGCCTATTCCTTATTATAGGACACTACTTTAGACCAGGGGCCTATTCCTTATTATAGGACACTACTTTAGACCAGGGGGCCTATTCCTTATTATAGGACACTACTTTAGACCAGGGGCCTATTCCTTATTATAGGACACTACTTTAGACCAGGGGCCTATTCCTTATTATAGGACACTACTTTAGACCAGGGGCCTATTCCTTATTATAGGACACTACTTTAGACCAGGGGCCTATTCCTTATTATAGGACACTACTTTAGACCAGGGGCCTATTCCTTATTATAGGACACTACTTTAGACCAGGGGCCTATTCCTTATTATAGGACACTACTTTAGACCAGGGGCCTATTCCTTATTATAGGACACTACTTTAGACCAGGGGCCTATTCCTTATTATAGGACACTACTTTAGACCAGGGGCCTATTCCTTATTATAGGACACTACTTTAGACCAGGGGCCTATTCCTTATTATAGGACACTAATTTAGACCAGGGGCCTATTCCTTATTATAGGACACTACTTTAGACCAGGGCCTATTCCTTATTATAGGACACTACTTTAGACCAGGGGCCTATTCCTTATTATAGGACACTACTTTAGACCAGGGGCCTATTCCTTATTATAGGACACTACTTTAGACCAGGGGCCTATTCCTTATTATAGGACACTACTTTAGACCAGGGGCCTATTCCTTATTATAGGACACTACTTTAGACCAGGGGCCTATTCCTTATTATAGGACACTACTTTAGACCAGGGGGGCCTATTCCTTATTATAGGACACTACTTTAGACCAGGGGCCTATTCCTTATTATAGGACACTACTTTAGACCAGGGGCCTATTCCTTATTATAGGACACTACTTTAGGCCAGGGGCCTATTCCTTATTATAGGACACTACTTTAGACCAGGGGGCCTATTCCTTATTATAGGACACTACTTTAGACCAGGGGGGCCTATTCCTTATTATAGGACACTACTTTAGACCAGGGGCCTATTCCTTATTATAGGACACTACTTTAGACCAGGGCCCTATTCCTTATTATAGGACACTACTTTAGACCAGGGGGGCCTATTCCTTATTATAGGACACTACTTTAGACCAGGGGCCTATTCCTTATTATAGGACACTACTTTAGACCAGGGGCCTATTCCTTATTATAGGACACTACTTTAGACCAGGGGCCTATTCCTTATTATAGGACACTGCTTTAGACCAGGGGCCTATTCCTTATTATAGGACACTGCTTTAGACCAGGGCCTATTCCTTATTATAGGACACTACTTTAGACCAGGGGCCTATTCCTTATTATAGGACACTACTTTAGACCAGGGGCCTATTCCTTATTATAGGACACTACTTTAGACCAGGGGGCCTATTCCTTATTATAGGACACTACTTTAGACCAGGGGCCTATTCCTTATTATAGGACACTACTTTAGACCAGGGGCCTATTCCTTATTATAGGACACTACTTTAGACCAGGGGGGCCTATTCCTTATTATAGGACACTACTTTAGACCAGGGGGGCCTATTCCTTATTATAGGACACTACTTTAGACCAGGGGCCTATTCCTTATTATAGGACACTACTTTAGACCAGGGGCCTATTCCTTATTATAGGACACTACTTTAGACCGGGGGCCTATTCCTTATTATAGGACACTACTTTAGACCAGGGGCCTATTCCTTATTATAGGACACTACTTTAGACCAGGGGCCTATTCCTTATTATAGGACACTACTTTAGACCGGGGGCCTATTCCTTATTATAGGACACTACTTTAGACCAGGGGCCTATTCCTTATTATAGGACACTACTTTAGACCGGGGGCCTATTCCTTATTATAGGACACTACTTTAGACCGGGGGGCCTATTCCTTATTATAGGACACTACTTTAGACCAGGGGCCTATTCCTTATTATAGGACACTACTTTAGACCAGGGGCCTATTCCTTATTATAGGACACTACTTTAGACCGGGGGCCTATTCCTTATTATAGGACACTACTTTAGACCAGGGGCCTATTCCTTATTATAGGACACTACTTTAGACCAGGGGCCTATTCCTTATTATAGGACACTACTTTAGACCAGGGGGCCCTATTCCTTATTATAGGACACTACTTTAGACCAGGGGGCCCTATTCCTTATTATAGGACACTACTTTAGACCAGGGCCTATTCCTTATTATAGGACACTACTTTAGACCAGGGGGCCTATTCCTTATTATAGGACACTACTTTAGACCAGGGGCCTATTCCTTATTATAGGACACTACTTTAGACCAGGGGGGCTATTCCTTATTATAGGACACTACTTTAGACCAGGGGCCTATTCCTTATTATAGGACACTACTTTAGACCAGGGGCCTATTCCTTATTATAGGACACTACTTTAGACCAGGGGCCTATTCCTTATTATAGGACACTACTTTAGACCAGGGGCCTATTCCTTATTATAGGACACTACTTTAGACCAGGGGCCTATTCCTTATTATAGGACACTACTTTAGACCAGGGGCCTATTCCTTATTATAGGACACTACTTTAGACCAGGGGCCTATTCCTTATTATAGGACACTACTTTAGACCAGGGGCCTATTCCTCATTATAGGACACTACTTTAGACCAGGGGCCTATTCCTTATTATAGGACACTACTTTAGACCAGGGGCCTATTCCTTATTATAGGACACTACTTTAGACCAGGGGCCTATTCCTTATTATAGGACACTACTTTAGACCGGGGGCCTATTCCTTATTATAGGACACTACTTTAGACCGGGGGCCTATTCCTTATTATAGGACACTACTTTAGACCAGGGCCTATTCCTTATTATAGGACACTACTTTAGACCAGGGGCCTATTCCTTATTATAGGACACTACTTTAGACCGGGGGCCTATTCCTTATTATAGGACACTACTTTAGACCAGGGGCCTATTCCTTATTATAGGACACTACTTTAGACCAGGGGCCTATTCCTTATTATAGGACACTACTTTAGACCAGGGCCTATTCCTTATTATAGGACACTACTTTAGACCAGGGGCCTATTCCTTATTATAGGACACTACTTTAGACCAGGGGCCTATTCCTTATTATAGGACACTACTTTAGACCAGGGGCCTATTCCTTATTATAGGACACTACTTTAGACCAGGGGCCTATTCCTTATTATAGGACACTACTTTAGACCAGGGGCCTATTCCTTATTATAGGACACTACTTTAGACCAGGGGGGCCTATTCCTCATTATAGGACACTACTTTAGACCAGGGGCCTATTCCTTATTATAGGACACTACTTTAGACCAGGGGCCTATTCCTTATTATAGGACACTACTTTAGACCAGGGGCCTATTCCTTATTATAGGACACTACTTTAGACCAGGGGCCTATTCCTTATTATAGGACACTACTTTAGACCAGGGGGGCCTATTCCTTATTATAGGACACTACTTTAGACCAGGGGGGCCTATTCCTTATTATAGGACACTACTTTAGACCAGGGGCCTATTCCTTATTATAGGACACTACTTTAGACCAGGGGCCTATTCCTTATTATAGGACACTACTTTAGACCAGGGGCCTATTCCTTATTATAGGACACTACTTTAGACCAGGGGCCTATTCCTTATTATAGGACACTGCTTTAGACCAGGGGCCTATTCCTTATTATAGGACACTGCTTTAGACCAGGGCCTATTCCTTATTATAGGACACTACTTTAGACCAGGGGCCTATTCCTTATTATAGGACACTACTTTAGACCAGGGGCCTATTCCTTATTATAGGACACTACTTTAGACCAGGGGCCTATTCCTTATTATAGGACACTACTTTAGACCAGGGGCCTATTCCTTATTATAGGACACTACTTTAGACCAGGGGCCTATTCCTTATTATAGGACACTACTTTAGACCAGGGGGCCTATTCCTTATTATAGGACACTACTTTAGACCAGGGGCCTATTCCTTATTATAGGACACTACTTTAGACCAGGGGCCTATTCCTTATTATAGGACACTACTTTAGACCAGGGGGCCTATTCCTTATTATAGGACACTACTTTAGACCAGGGGCCTATTCCTTATTATAGGACACTACTTTAGACCAGGGGCCTATTCCTTATTATAGGACACTATAATTGAGCTACAGAGGACCACAAACATCTGTTCTCTGGTACATTTTCACCCCAACCATCACATATCACAACCAGGGTTGAGCTCAATATAAATTCCAGTCAATTCTTCAGGAAGTACACCCAATTGAAAAGAGAATTGAAGAGAATTGAAATTTGAATTTCTGTGTACTTCCTGAATTGACTGGAATTTAAATGGAATTGATCCCAATCCTGATGACAACAGATTCCACCAAGCAAGTTGTTGTTGAGAAGCTAGGTGTAGTTGAGAAGCTAGGTGTAGTTGTGAAGCTAGGTGTAGTTGAGAAGCTAGGTGTAGTTGAGAAGCTAGGTGTAGTTGAGAAGCTAGGTGTAGTTGTGAAGCTAGGTGTAGTTGTGAAGCTAGGTGTAGTTGTGAAGCTAGGTGTAGTTGTGAAGCTAGGTGTAGTTGAGAAGCTAGGTGTAGTTGTGAAGCTAGGTGTAGTTGTGAAGCTAGGTGTAGTTGAGAAGCTAGGTGTAGTTGAGAAGCTAGGTGTAGTTGTGAAGCTAGGTGTAGTTGTGAAGCTAGGTGTAGTTGAGAAGCTAGGTGTAGTTGTGAAGCTAGGTGTAGTTGAGAAGCTAGGTGTAGTTGTGAAGCTAGGTGTAGTTGAGAAGCTAGGTGTAGTTGAGAAGCTAGGTGTAGTTGTGAAGCTAGGTGTAGTTGAGAAGCTAGGTGTAGTTGTGTTAACTCTTCCACCTTTCCTGTCACAGCATGATATTCTAGTTGTGGACAGTAATGTCAGTGTTGTAGAAAGCTGCTGATGACAATGTAAATAAAACCACTCGTTTTGAGGACCTTCTACTATCTCAGACTACTCTGCTGCTGCGCTAGACTCACCTGAGTATGTTTAGCTAACACCCTCCTCCTTTCACCATCTGTTTCCTCTCACAGCAACACCTTCCAGTATGTTTAGCTAACACCCTCTCACAGCAACACCTTCCAGTATGTTTAGCTAACACCCTCCTCCTTTCACCATCTGTTTCCTCTCACAGCAACACCTTCCAGTATGTTTAGCTAACACCCTCCTACTTTCACCATCTGTTTCCTCTCACAGCAACACCTTCCAGTATGTTTAGCTAACACCCTCCTACTTTCACCATCTGTTTCCTCTCACAGCAACACCTTCCAGTATGTTTAGCTAACACCCTCCTCCTTTCACCATCTGTTTCCTCTCACAGCAACACCTTCCAGTATGTTTAGCTAACACCCTCCTCCTTTCACCATCTGTTTCCTCTCACAGCAACACCTTCCAGTATGTTTAGCTAACACCCTCCTCCTTTCACCATCTGTTTCCTCTCACAGCAACACCTTCCAGTATGTTTAGCTAACACCCTCCTCCTTTCACCATCTGTTTCCTCTCACAGCAACACCTTCCAGTATGTTTAGCTAACACCCTCCTCCTTTCACCATCTGTTTCCTCTCACAGCAACACCTTCCAGTATGTTTAGCTAACACCCTCCTCCTTTCACCATCTGTTTCCTCTCACAGCAACACCTTCCAGTATGTTTAGCTAACACCCTCCTACTTTCACCATCTGTTTCCTCTCACAGCAACACCTTCCAGTATGTTTAGCTAACACCCTCCTACTTTCACCATCTGTTTCCTCTCACAGCAACACCTTCCAGTATGTTTAGCTAACACCCTCCTACTTTCACCATCTGTTTCCTCTCACAGCAACACCTTCCAGTATGTTTAGCTAACACCCTCCTCCTTTCACCATCTGTTTCCTCTCACAGCAACACCTTCCAGTATGTTTAGCTAACACCCTCCTACTTTCACCATCTGTTTCCTCTCACAGCAACACCTTCCAGTATGTTTAGCTAACACCCTCCTACTTTCACCATCTGTTTCCTCTCACAGCAACACCTTCCAGTATGTTTAGCTAACACCCTCCTCCTTTCACCATCTGTTTCCTCTCACAGCAACACCTTCCAGTATGTTTAGCTAACACCCTCCTACTTTCACCATCTGTTTCCTCTCACAGCAACACCTTCCAGTATGTTTAGCTAACACCCTCCTACTTTCACCATCTGTTTCCTCTCACAGCAACACCTTCCAGTATGTTTAGCTAACACCCTCCTCCTTTCACCATCTGTTTCCTCTCACAGCAACACCTTCCAGTATGTTTAGCTAACACCCTCCTCCTTTCACCATCTGTTTCCTCTCACAGCAACACCTTCCAGTATGTTTAGCTAACACCCTCCTCCTTTCACCATCTGTTTCCTCTCACAGCAACACCTTCCAGTATGTTTAGCTAACACCCTCCTCCTTTCACCATCTGTTTCCTCTCACAGCAACACCTTCCAGTATGTTTAGCTAACACCCTCCTACTTTCACCATCTGTTTCCTCTCACAGCAACACCTTCCAGTATGTTTAGCTAACACCCTCCTACTTTCACCATCTGTTTCCTCTCACAGCAACACCTTCCAGTATGTTTAGCTAACACCCTCCTACTTTCACCATCTGTTTCCTCTCACAGCAACACCTTCCAGTATGTTTAGCTAACACCCTCCTCCTTTCACCATCTGTTTCCTCTCACAGCAACACCTTCCAGTATGTTTAGCTAACACCCTCCTCCTTTCACCATCTGTTTCCTCTCACAGCAACACCTTCCAGTATGTTTAGCTAACACCCTCCTACTTTCACCATCTGTTTCCTCTCACAGCAACACCTTCCAGTATGTTTAGCTAACACCCTCCTACTTTCACCATCTGTTTCCTCTCACAGCAACACCTTCCAGTATGTTTAGCTAACACCCTCCTCCTTTCACCATCTGTTTCCTCTCACAGCAACACCTTCCAGTATGTTTAGCTAACACCCTCCTACTTTCACCATCTGTTTCCTCTCACAGCAACACCTTCCAGTATGTTTAGCTAACACCCTCCTACTTTCACCATCTGTTTCCTCTCACAGCAACACCTTCCAGTATGTTTAGCTAACACCCTCTGACTTTCACCATCTGTTTCCTCTCACAGCAACACCTTCCAGTATGTTTAGCTAACACCCTCCTACTTTCACCATCTGTTTCCTCTCACAGCAACACCTTCCAGTATGTTTAGCTAACACCCTCCTCCTTTCACCATCTGTTTCCTCTCACAGCAACACCTTCCAGTATGTTTAGCTAACACCCTCCTACTTTCACCATCTGTTTCCTCTCACAGCAACACCTTCCAGTATGTTTAGCTAACACCCTCCTCCTTTCACCATCTGTTTCCTCTCACAGCAACACCTTCCAGTATGTTTAGCTAACACCCTCTGACTTTCACCATCTGTTTCCTCTCACAGCAACACCTTCCAGTATGTTTAGCTAACACCCTCTCACAGCAACACCTTCCAGTATGTTTAGCTAACACCCTCCTACTTTCACCATCTGTTTCCTCTCACAGCAACACCTTCCAGTATGTTTAGCTAACACCCTCCTCCTTTCACCATCTGTTTCCTCTCACAGCAACACCTTCCAGTATGTTTAGCTAACACCCTCCTCCTTTCACCATCTGTTTCCTCTCACAGCAACACCTTCCAGTATGTTTAGCTAACACCCTCCTCCTTTCACCATCTGTTTCCTCTCACAGCAACACCTTCCAGTATGTTTAGCTAACACCCTCCTACTTTCACCATCTGTTTCCTCTCACAGCAACACCTTCCAGTATGTTTAGCTAACACCCTCCTACTTTCACCATCTGTTTCCTCTCACAGCAACACCTTCCAGTATGTTTAGCTAACACCCTCCTACTTTCACCATCTGTTTCCTCTCACAGCAACACCTTCCAGTATGTTTAGCTAACACCCTCCTACTTTCACTATCTGTTTCCTCTCACAGCAACACCTTCCAGTATGTTTAGCTAACACCCTCCTCCTTTCACCATCTGTTTCCTCTCACAGCAACACCTTCCAGTATGTTTAGCTAACACCCTCCTCCTTTCACCATCTGTTTCCTCTCACAGCAACACCTTCCAGTATGTTTAGCTAACACCCTCCTCCTTTCACCATCTGTTTCCTCTCACAGCAACACCTTCCAGTATGTTTAGCTAACACCCTCCTCCTTTCACCATCTGTTTCCTCTCACAGCAACACCTTCCAGTATGTTTAGCTAACACCCTCCTCCTTTCACCATCTGTTTCCTCTCACAGCAACACCTTCCAGTATGTTTAGCTAACACCCTCCTCCTTTCACCATCTGTTTCCTCTCACAGCAACACCTTCCAGTATGTTTAGCTAACACCCTCCTCCTTTCACCATCTGTTTCCTCTCACAGCAACACCTTCCAGTATGTTTAGCTAACACCCTCCTCCTTTCACCATCTGTTTCCTCTCACAGCAACACCTTCCAGTATGTTTAGCTAACACCCTCCTCCTTTCACCATCTGTTTCCTCTCACAGCAACACCTTCCAGTATGTTTAGCTAACACCCTCCTCCTTTCACCATCTGTTTCCTCTCACAGCAACACCTTCCAGTATGTTTAGCTAACACCCTCCTACTTTCACCATCTGTTTCCTCTCACAGCAACACCTTCCAGTATGTTTAGCTAACACCCTCCTACTTTCACCATCTGTTTCCTCTCACAGCAACACCTTCCAGTATGTTTAGCTAACACCCTCTCACAGCAACACCTTCCAGTATGTTTAGCTAACACCCTCCTACTTTCACCATCTGTTTCCTCTCACAGCAACACCTTCCAGTATGTTTAGCTAACACCCTCCTCCTTTCACCATCTGTTTCCTCTCACAGCAACACCTTCCAGTATGTTTAGCTAACACCCTCCTCCTTTCACCATCTGTTTCCTCTCACAGCAACACCTTCCAGTATGTTTAGCTAACACCCTCCTCCTTTCACCATCTGTTTCCTCTCACAGCAACACCTTCCAGTATGTTTAGCTAACACCCTCCTCCTTTCACCATCTGTTTCCTCTCACAGCAACACCTTCCAGTATGTTTAGCTAACACCCTCCTACTTTCACCATCTGTTTCCTCTCACAGCAACACCTTCCAGTATGTTTAGCTAACACCCTCCTACTTTCACCATCTGTTTCCTCTCACAGCAACACCTTCCAGTATGTTTAGCTAACACCCTCCTACTTTCACCATCTGTTTCCTCTCACAGCAACACCTTCCAGTATGTTTAGCTAACACCCTCCTCCTTTCACCATCTGTTTCCTCTCACAGCAACACCTTCCAGTATGTTTAGCTAACACCCTCCTACTTTCACCATCTGTTTCCTCTCACAGCAACACCTTCCAGTATGTTTAGCTAACACCCTCCTCCTTTCACCATCTGTTTCCTCTCACAGCAACACCTTCCAGTATGTTTAGCTAACACCCTCCTACTTTCACCATCTGTTTCCTCTCACAGCAACACCTTCCAGTATGTTTAGCTAACACCCTCCTACTTTCACCATCTGTTTCCTCTCACAGCAACACCTTCCAGTATGTTTAGCTAACACCCTCCTCCTTTCACCATCTGTTTCCTCTCACAGCAACACCTTCCAGTATGTTTAGCTAACACCCTCCTCCTTTCACCATCTGTTTCCTCTCACAGCAACACCTTCCAGTATGTTTAGCTAACACCCTCCTACTTTCACCATCTGTTTCCTCTCACAGCAACACCTTCCAGAGCTTTAGCACATGTAAAACAATAAGACCTTCATTATAACCTTGTTTACAAAATGTTAATAACTGAGGAGAATGTATGAAGAATGACAACCACCTGTCATTGCAGTCTGCAGTTTCACAATAAAACATATTTTGCATCTTCAAAGTGGTAGGCATGTTGTGTAAATCAAATGATACAAACCCCCCAAAAATCTATTTGAATTCCAGGTTGTAAAGCAACAAAATAGGAAAAATGCCAAGGGGGGTGAATATTTCCGCAAGCCACTATACCTATCATTTACAGGTCCACTACATTACCTTGTATATACCTATCATTTACAGGTCCACTACATTACCTTGTATATATCTATCATTTACAGGTCCACTACATTACCTTGTATATACCTATCATTTACAGGTCCACTACATTACCTTGTATATACCTATCATTTACAGGTCCACTACATTACCCTGTATATACCTATCATTTACAGGTCCACTACATTACCCTGTATATACCTATCATTTACAGGTCCACTACATTACCTTGTATATACCTATCATTTACAGGTCCACTACATTACCTTGTATATATCTATCATTTACAGGTCCACTACATTACCTTGTATATACCTATCATTTACAGGTCCACTACATTACCTTGTATATACCTATCATTTACAGGTCCACTACATTACCCTGTATATACCTATCATTTACAGGTCCACTACATTACCCTGTATATACCTATCATTTACAGGTCCACTACATTACCTTGTATATATCTATCATTTACAGGTCCACTACATTACCTTGTATATACCTATCATTTACAGGTCCACTACATTACCTTGTATATACCTATCATTTACAGGTCCACTACATTACCCTGTATATACCTATCATTTACAGGTCCACTACATTACCCTGTATATACCTATCATTTACAGGTCCACTACATTACCTTGTATATACCTATCATTTACAGGTCCACTACATTACCCTGTATATACCTATCATTTACAGGTCACTACATTACCCTGTATATACCTATCATTTACAGGTCCACTACATTACCCTGTATATACCTATCATTTACAGGTCCACTACATTACCTTGTATATACCTATCATTTACAGGTCCACTACATTACCTTGTATATACCTATCATTTACAGGTCCACTACATTACCCTGTATATACCTATCATTTACAGGTCCACTACATTACCCTGTATATACCTATCATTTACAGGTCCACTACATTACCTTGTATATACCTATCATTTACAGGTCCACTACATTACCCTGTATATACCTATCATTTACAGGTCACTACATTACCCTGTATATACCTATCATTTACAGGTCCACTACATTACCCTGTATATACCTATCATTTACAGGTCCACTACATTACCCTGTATATACCTATCATTTACAGGTCCACTACATTACCTTGTATATACCTATCATTTACAGGTCCACTACATTACCCTGTATATACCTATCATTTACAGGTCCACTACATTACCCTGTATATACCTATCATTTACAGGTCCACTACATTACCCTGTATATACCTATCATTTACAGGTCCACTTCATCCTTCAGGAGGTGGTGATGGGGGGGATGGTGCTGGAGACCAACATGAATGAGATCGTGGGCCAGGTAGAGCTGCAGAACCGCATGGAGAAATCAGAGGTTAGTCTGGTCACTCACTGGTCCTGTGGTTAGTCTGGTCACTCACTGGTCCTGTGGTTAGTCTGGTCACTCACTGGTCCTGTGGTTAGTCTGGTCACTCACTGGTCCTGTGGTTAGTCTGGTCACTCACTGGTCCTGTGGTTAGTCTGGTCACTCACTGGTCCTGTGGTTAGTCTGGTCACTCACTGGTCCTGTAGTTAGTCTTTCCTCTGTTAGTCTGGTGACTGGTCCTGTAGGTAGTCCTTCCTCTGTTAGTCTGGTCACTGGTCCTGTAGTGGTCCTGTCACATAATAAACAGCTTACCTGTAGTCCCCAGTCACATAATAAACAGCTTACCTGTAGTCCCCAGTCACATAATAAACAGCTTACCTGTAGTCCCCAGTCCCATAATAAACAGCTTACCTGTAGTCCCCAGTCACATAATAAACAGCTTACCTGTAGTCCCCAGTCACATAATAAACAGCTTACCTGTAGTCCCCAGTCACATAATAAACAGCTTACCTGTAGTCCCCAGTCACATAATAAACAGCTTACCTGTAGTCCCCAGTCACATAATAAACAGCTTACCTGTAGTCCCCAGTCACATAATAAACAGCTTACCTGTAGTCCCCAGTCACATAATAAACAGCTTACCTGTAGTCCCCAGTCACATAATAAACAGCTTACCTGTAGTCCCCAGTCACATAATAAACAGCTTACCTGTAGTCCCCAGTCACATAATAAACAGCTTACCTGTAGTCCCCAGTCACATAATAAACAGCTTACCTGTAGTCCCCAGTCACATAATAAACAGCTTACCTGTAGTCCCCAGTCACATAATAAACAGCTTACCTGTAGTCCCCAGTCCCATAATAAACAGCTTACCTGTAGTCCCCAGTCACATAATAAACAGCTTACCTGTAGTCCCCAGTCACATAATAAACAGCTTACCTGTAGTCCCCAGTCACATAATAAACAGCTTCCCTGTAGTCCCCAGTCACATAATAAACAGCTTACCTGTAGTCCCCAGTCACATAATAAACAGCTTACCTGTAGTCCCCAGTCACATAATAAACAGCTTACCTGTAGTCCCCAGTCACATAATAAACAGCTTACCTGTAGTCCCCAGTCACATAATAAACAGCTTACCTGTAGTCCCCAGTCACATAATAAACAGCTTACCTGTAGTCCCCAGTCACATAATAAACAGCTTACCTGTAGTCCCCAGTCCCATAATAAACAGCTTACCTGTAGTCCCCAGTCCCATAATAAACAGCTTACCTGTAGTCCCCAGTCCCATAATAAACAGCTTACCTGTAGTCCCAGTCACATAATAAACAGCTTACCTGTAGTCCCCAGTCACATAATAAACAGCTTACCTGTAGTCCCCAGTCACATAATAAACAGCTTACCTGTAGTCCCCAGTCACATAATAAACAGCTTACCTGTAGTCCCCAGTCACATAATAAACAGCTTACCTGTAGTCCCCAGTCACATAATAAACAGCTTACCTGTAGTCCCCAGTCACATAATAAACAGCTTACCTGTAGTCCCCAGTCCCATAATAAACAGCTTACCTGTAGTCCCCAGTCACATAATAAACAGCTTACCTGTAGTCCCCAGTCACATAATAAACAGCTTCCCTGTAGTCCCCAGTCACATAATAAACAGCTTACCTGTAGTCCCCAGTCACATAATAAACAGCTTACCTGTAGTCCCCAGTCACATAATAAACAGCTTACCTGTAGTCCCCAGTCACATAATAAACAGCTTACCTGTAGTCCCCAGTCACATAATAAACAGCTTACCTGTAGTCCCCAGTCACATAATAAACAGCTTACCTGTAGTCCCCAGTCACATAATAAACAGCTTACCTGTAGTCCCCAGTCACATAATAAACAGCTTACCTGTAGTCCCCAGTCACGTAATAAACAGCTTACCTGTAGTCCCCAGTCACGTAATAAACAGCTTACCTGTAGTCCCCAGTCACGTAATAAACAGCTTACCTGTAGTCCCCAGTCACGTAATAAACAGCTTACCTGTAGTCCCCAGTCACATAATAAACAGCTTACCTGTAGTCCCCAGTCACATAATAAACAGCTTACCTGTAGTCCCCAGTCACATAATAAACAGCTTACCTGTAGTCCCCAGTCCCATAATAAACAGCTTACCTGTAGTCCCCAGTCCCATAATAAACAGCTTACCTGTAGTCCCAGTCACATAATAAACAGCTTACCTGTAGTCCCCAGTCACATAATAAACAGCTTACCTGTAGTCCCCAGTCACATAATAAACAGCTTACCTGTAGTCCCAGTCACATAATAAACAGCTTACCTGTAGTCCCCAGTCACATAATAAACAGCTTACCTGTAGTCCCCAGTCACATAATAAACAGCTTACCTGTAGTCCCCAGTCACATAATAAACAGCTTACCTGTAGTCCCCAGTCCCATAATAAACAGCTTACCTGTAGTCCCCAGTCACATAATAAACAGCTTACCTGTAGTCCCCAGTCACATAATAAACAGCTTACCTGTAGTCCCCAGTCACATAATAAACAGCTTACCTGTAGTCCCCAGTCACATAATAAACAGCTTACCTGTAGTCCCCAGTCACATAATAAACAGCTTACCTGTAGTCCCCAGTCACATAATAAACAGCTTACCTGTAGTCCCCAGTCACATAATAAACAGCTTACCTGTAGTCCCCAGTCACATAATAAACAGCTTACCTGTAGTCCCCAGTCACATAATAAACAGCTTACCTGTAGTCCCCAGTCACATAATAAACAGCTTACCTGTAGTCCCCAGTCACATAATAAACAGCTTACCTGTAGTCCCCAGTCACATAATAAACAGCTTACCTGTAGTCCCCAGTCACATAATAAACAGCTTACCTGTAGTCCCCAGTCACATAATAAACAGCTTACCTGTAGTCCCCAGTCACATAATAAACAGCTTACCTGTAGTCCCCAGTCACATAATAAACAGCTTACCTGTAGTCCCCAGTCACATAATAAACAGCTTACCTGTAGTCCCCAGTCACATAATAAACAGCTTACCTGTAGTCCCCAGTCACGTAATAAACAGCTTACCTGTAGTCCCCAGTCACGTAATAAACAGCTTACCTGTAGTCCCCAGTCACGTAATAAACAGCTTACCTGTAGTCCCCAGTCACGTAATAAACAGCTTACCTGTAGTCCCCAGTCACATAATAAACAGCTTACCTGTAGTCCCCAGTCACATAATAAACAGCTTACCTGTAGTCCCCAGTCACGGGGTGTTTGTTTAGAAGCATTGACCAGAGACCGGAGCCTTGGGAGTCACTCCCTGTTGTGCAGCACGCGCCAGATGATCTAGTTACAGGATGGAATTCACAAATAAATATTGTGTGCCAGTAGTTCAAACAGACAGCTCGGTGCATTCAACATGTCAATACCTCTCACAAATACAAGTAGTGATGAAGTCAATCTCTCCTCCACTTTGAGCCAGGAGAGATTGACATGTATATTATTAATGTTAGCTGTCTGTGTACATCCAAGGGCCAGCCGTGCTGCCCTGTTCTGAGCCAAATGCAGTTTTCCTAAGTCCCTCTTTGTGGCACCTGACCACACGACTGAACAGTAGTCCAGGTGCGACAAAACTAGGGCCTGTAGGACCTGCCTTGTTGATAGTACTGTTAAGAAGGTAGAGCAGTGCTTTATTATGGACAGACTTCTCCCCATCCTAGCTACTGTTGTATCAATATGTTTTGACCATGACAGTTTACAATCCAGGGTTACTCCAAGCAGTTTAGTCTCCTCAACTTGCTCAATTTCCACATTATTTATTACAAGATTTAGTCGAGGTTTAGGGTTTAGTGAATGATTTGTCCCAAATACAATGCTTTTAGTTTAAATATTTAGGACTAACTTATTCCTTGCCACCCATTCTGAAACTAATTGCAGCCCTTTGTTAAGTGTTGCAGTCATTTCAGTCGCTGTAGTAGCTGACGTGTATAGTGTTGAGTCATCTGCATACATAGACACTCTGGCTTTACTCAAAGCATGTGGCATGTCGTTAGTAAAGATTGAATAATGTAAGGGGCCTAGACAGCTACCCTGGGGAATTCCTGATTCTACCTGGATTATGTTGGAGAGGCTTCCATTAAAGAACACCCTCTGTGTTCTGTTAGACAGGTAACTCTTTATCCACATTATAGCAGGGGGTGTAAAGCCATAACACATACGTATTTCCAGCAGCAGACTATGATCGATAATGTCAAAAGCCTTATTGAAGGCTAACAAAACAGCCCCCACAATATTTGTATCATTAATTTCTCTCAGCAAATCATCAGTCATTTGTGAAAGTGCTTGTTGAATGTCCTTCCCTATAAGCGTGCTGAAAGTCTGTCAATTTGTTTAGTGTAAAATAGCATTGTATCTGGTCAAACACAATTTTTTCCAAAAGTTTACTAAGGGTTGGTAACGGGCTGATTGGTCGGCTGTTTGAGCCAGTAAAGGGGGCTTTACTATTCTTAGGTAGCGGAATGACTTTTGCTTCCCTCCAGGCCTGAGGGCACACACTTTCTAGTAGGCTTAAATTGAAGATATGGCAACTAGGAGTGGCAATATCATCCGCTATTATCCTCAGTAATTTTCCATCCAAGATGTCAGACCACGATGGCGTTAGTCTTGACTCTAGAGGGCTTTAGGGCTGGGTCTTATTCATTAGTGAACACCGTAAGCTAAAACATTTGCAACGGAAAACAAGTCTTTATTGGACAGATTCAGGTTGTAGGTCTCTCCCTGTTTTGGCCTGTTTGCTTCCGTTCCTAGTGAATACGACCCTCGTCTCCCAGAGAGAGATGAAGCCTACTGGAGATTCTCCATTCAACAGGATTTCTAGTCCAGAACGAGCCCCTTAGTGTCTTCTCTCTATTACAGTTGATTAGTTCCTTTTACTGTGTTTACTGCATAGCTGGTGTAGAAATCCCTAAACCCGGAGGTCTGACTGATCCGTCTGTTTCAGGGGGGCTTCTCGGCGGCGCCGGCGCGGGCGGTCTCGGCGGTGAAGAACATGAACCTCCCAGAAATGCCTCGCAACATAAACATCGGAGACATCAATATCAAAGTGCCCAGCCTCTCTCCCTTCTGACCAGGGAACGGAGCACGGTTTAGGCTCAAATGGCACCCTGTTCCCTTTATAGTGCACTACTTTTGACCAGAGCCCTATGGGGGCTTCTGCCCTTCTGGTCTAAAGTAGTGCACTACACTATCTATTAGTACACTATAAGATGTGAGAAACACTATGACTTATACAGTATGTCTATTCCTATGGGCCCTGGTCCATAGAAATAGTGCACTATGTAGGGAATAGGGTGCCATTCTGGACTCCCAGCAGGCCTCAGCTGGCAGAGCAGCAAGGGAGGAGGAGGTTGACTGTATGTTGGACAGGGTTGGTTGTCACTATGCTGGGTTACTGATGTTTGGACCCTGGGGCTCCTCTCTGTTCAAAATGCTACAACTAAATTAATACACCTTTGCTTCTCTATTGATGATAACACAACCAGCTCTGTCAGGACATTACCCTTCCTTCCTTCCTGTCAGGACATTACCCCTCCTTCCTTCCTTCCTTCCTTCCTTCCTTCCTTCCTTCCTTCCTGTCAGGACATTACCCCTCCTTCCTTCCTTCCTTCCTTCCTGTCAGGACATTACCCCTCCTTCCTTCCTTCCTTCCTTCCTGTCAGGACATTACCCTTCCTTCCTTCCTTCCTGTCAGGACATTACCCCTCCTTCCTTCCTTCCTTCCTTCCTGTCAGGACATTACCCTTCCTTCCTTCCTTCCTGTACTCATTATTGTTATTCACTGTGTGTTTATTCCTCGTCACTGATCTCATCTTTCCCCCTTTATTGTATCTGTTGAAAACAATTCCCTGTTGTTACCAAGCATGTGACAAATACAATGTGATTAGATTTCTCCTCATGGGAGATGTGTAGCACTGCTGACAGCGTAGTTTAGTTTTCCTGTACGTGTGAAATGACAGATTTCTCCAGTTTAGTGATTTGCACCAGATATTACTGGGATGTTGCTGTTGATCCTGATGGACGTTCATAATGACATGTTATTGGAGCTGCATTTTGGTTTGAACGTTGTGCTTTTTCTTGATCAGTGTCAGATTAGTCTGTCCTTTGGTCTGTAATGAAAACACAGTCTACGTCCTAAAAAATAAATATAAAATGGTTTTTGTCTTTCCATTCTTGTGCATTTTTCCATGTGGAACACATGTTACAAATATGTTGTTTTTGTGTGTTTAATCATTGTTTTCATGGGTCCAAAGTGTGTTCACTGAACATGTGTATGTGAATGTGTTTGACTTGGTCGAGCTCTGGACTATTGGCGGGTCAAAGAAATGTAGTGTGGTCTTGCTTTAAGTTATAACCTCTTATTTGTAATCAGAATAGATTTGTTTGGTATCATATCCAGTGATATTTAATAGGTGGTTTCTGGTGTAGACCAACAGCTGTCATCAGGAAGACCGACAATACAGTTATTCAGGGTCGGCAGGAATCAGAGGAGAAACAGGCCTCAATATTGAATGAACATGATTCTGTTGTTTGGATGCAACCATCTCAAGCTTTTATCAAAGACTGCTGTTATCCAGAACGTTCTAATGGTGAAAATATGTCCATGTTTTAAGTGTAACTACTGCATTCCCTCAGAACACGACAAAATAAAATGTTAAGAGGAAACTTGTATTCTTGACTGTGTTTTTTTGCCTTTTCCAAGGAGACTGTCTGTACGTTAGCACCAGCAAACAGTCATCTCTTACCAGCCGACCACAGAACGTTAGTCACAAGTCTGTGGCTTACGTCCCAAATGGCGCCCTAGTCCCTATATAGCGCACTACTTTAGACCTAAAGGCTCATAAAGCTCTGGTCAAAAGTAGTGCACTATATAGGGAATAGGGTTTCATTTGGGAGGCATCCTGTGGTCAGTACTGATCATGTGAAGTCCTGCCCTAACCCCGCCTTGCTGTGCTGTCAAATAGAATTCTAGCCTTGTTGCACAAATCTGTACATGTTGAAGCACCAAGCATCTTCTGTCTGCCGTGGGCTCCTTTCTTCCCATCGGGTCCCAAGAACTCAACCACACCACAGTGAGTTACCAGTTCCTTTCTTCCCATCGGGTCCCAAGAACTCAACCACACCACAGTGAGTTACCAGCTTCTTTCTTCCCATCGGGTCCCAAGAACTCAACCACACCACAGTGAGTTACCAGTTCCTTTCTGATCCGGACACACACACACATTCCTCCCGTCCAACCCGTCCTGGAGGATTCAGGGTGGACAGACACACACACATTCCTCCCGTCCAACCCGTCCTGGAGGATTCAGGGTGGACAGACACACACACATTCCTCCCGTCCAACCCGTCCTGGAGGATTCAGGGAGGGTCTGTGGAAATGGCTTTTTCCCCTTCCCTCTGACAGCTGTTTCCCATCTAGTTGAGTTGTAGCAGGAAAACCTGGGCTATTCCCCACCTCGCCTGACACTTGGGATCTGAATCAGTCTGTCTGTGTGTTTCTTCACAGCAGTCTGTCCGTGATCATCTGGGCACTCAGTCGACATCAGTTACTACCTGGTATGTACTGTGTTTTGTCTTTCTACTCTTCTAGTATGATAGTACAACTAGTTATGGCTCTGGATCTGTATGTAGCGTTCCATCCTTCTCAGCAGCAGAGTTGATTTCAATGTGTCAGGCTATCTGAGGGCTGAGTTACTCCACATATGGGCCTCTGATGGCGAGGCTTGTTCTGGGGGTTGTTTAAAGAATACAGCTAAGAGATGAATGTAGCTTTAGCAACATGTCTGGTTCATTCGGAGTGATCTGTAGCTTTAGCAACATGTCTGGTTCATTCGGAGTGATCTGTAGCTTTAGCAACATGTCTGGTTCA